>NC_042288.1:15633758-15683758 GCF_901000725.2 Takifugu rubripes
CCTCAATCACGTGGCCGCTGTTAACATGCAGAAGGATTCGGGTCAGATTTTGCAGCATGGAGGTAGCTACTGGATAAAACGTGACAATTTGGGTGTATTAATCAACAGAATCCAGAGGTCAGGGAGGAGATTAGGTCTTCTGGTTCCTATCGGAGCGGCGGCAGAGTGCAGATACGGTTCTGCGTCGCGCTGGGGAAAAGCCCTTCAAAGCTCTGCCATAATCCCCTTCCAGCCCAGACTTCCTGCCAGCTTCTTCGTCCCTCGGTTTAATCTCTGTCGCTGCATTAACATTTAAGAATTTCACAGCTATTTGAATCCGGCGTGCGTCACGACCACCGCCGTTCCGTCCCTCGTGGTGATGACCTTCCGCCGGGATCAGAGCGGAAGGCTTAACCTTCTCACTGCTAATTTCTCCTGATTTTCTGCAGCCACGCCCAGAGTGGTGGTGACAGCATCTGCCCTTTTCTCCTTTAGTTATTAGCAACACAAACTGGATGAGGCTAATGAGACACCTTCAGAGAAACATTCCTCACATTTTCATTTGAAGGCGGCTCTAATGGAAAAGGACCGTTTGAGAACGTTAATGATCTTTAATGGACACAGATTTCAATCAGTGTATCAAGAATTCCGCTGCTGCACGAATCAAACCACTTATGACCAGGATGGCTTCTGTTATTCTGATGAGAGCCTATTCACAGTTTTAATCATTAGTGTGAGGCGAAGAGGGAAAATGTGAGCGACTTTAAGCCTACGAGGAGGATTAGAAACACTCACCCGTCCTGAGGGCCGGCGGCCCAGATGGAGAACTTCTTCCAGCACAATAATTGCCAAAATGGGTCATTTGCAATTGTCAAAATAACCCAAATGAACATTTGCAGAAATATCCCCACTGAGAGGAGATGGCTGCTACAGTATCGATTACTGTGTTTTGGATCCTCAAAGTTCCCACAGGGTCACATAATTATGGGTAAATCTTTGCAAGATGCCCCTCTCCAGCGACAGTTCTGGGTAAATAGCACATAAATGAGATTAGAAGAAACTCACAAATGCTGTGTGTTTATGTGCATTTGTGCAATGTGACACAGTGTGTGCAACAAGCAGATGAATTCAGTAAATCAGGCTTCGTTATCAGTGATTACAATCAAGTGATTTCGAAATTATTCAACAAACGCTACCAGAGGTGGTAGATTTGGACTGGCAACAGCAGATAAAGCTGCCTAATTAGGCATTTTAATTAACGCAGAACTGTCACACGCTAAAATAGAGATTGCCTGGACAATTATTAGTCATCAATCTCAACTATTTCCCTCCTTAATTGATCCGTTCGGGTCTGTTTTCGCAGCCATAAATCTGTGGGCCACAGCGATAACATGTCAGCGGGATATTGTGCATCTGTCACTATTTATGCGCACGTTTGTTCAACACATTTTTAAAGGGATTACCGTATGTTCACTACCATAAGGGGCACTGTAATAAAAGTCTCAGTTATGGGTGGGTATATTCAGAATAAAGATGGAGGTTTCACCATAAAGATGCTCTTTCAGACAGTCCACTGCCATTTCACGGTGAGCTGAGTCTCTGTTTCCCTGAACCCAGTAAAGATTTATTTTCCTGCACTAAGAGAGGAAACGCTCTCCCCGAAGACCAGCTGAGACTGCTCCATGCATGTAAATCAACCAAATGAACAATGCCAATTAGGATGCCAACCCAGAAATTCTGTATTTTATCTCCTTTCTGTGGAACGCGTTTGTTCTTTATTCCTTTTCAGTGATTTCTTGCTACAGTAAAGATTAAAAACCCAAATGATGGATTTGGCTGTTTTCTAATTACACTTTGTGTAACTTCCAAAATGAGACCACAGATGGAAAGCAGTCACCTCTTTCTTACCCTTTATTTTGGCACAAAACAATCAGCAGTTTCTGCTTCTGGATGCAAAATAAATTAAACTACAAGGGAGAACAATATAATTACCCTGCAGTTAAACCTTCATATTCTCAGCAGTGTCGTGTCGATCAAAATTCTCCACCACTCTGGACCCAAACATCTGTTCCTACCTGCCACTTCGGCACAGACATGGCTGGCTAATTAGCATGTTGCTGCTTTTAGAGCAACACGAGACATTTTCGCTGTCTCATTTCAGATGTGTTTGACACTGGCGACGCCTCCGTGGGCGGCGGAAATGCCTTGCAGCCCGTGGCACGCTCAGAGGAGAGGACACCTTCGGAATGTGTATTTTACATGACATTCAGAACATTAAATCCTTCAGGAGGCTTTAGAAATCATTTTTCCAGCATTAGCGGATTTACACAAGTGTAATTTAATCTGTAATGCATTGTATAAATATCCAGAAGTGGATGGAATTACAGAGGATCAGTGTTTAATTGAGCTGTGGGTTTTAGCTATTTGGGATATTTAGGGGGGGAAATGGTTCATTAATCTTAGGCCAGAAACAATTATCAGAAAAGCTGTTTCTATTGAGCACAACAGTTTTCTGCACAGTAACACATCCATCTGCAGGAGTAAAACATCTGCACGTACCCTCTGTGTGCGCTGCAGCCACATCGATGCTGTTTTCCACTTCTGAGAGCCGTGGCGCTGATTTATAAGAGGGAGGGGCCCGTGGCTGCCGTCAGCCCATTTCCATCAGCGTTATGGCTGCCTGACAATATCCAGCTGTCCCTGATGTGCCACCAAGGGCTGATGGTGCGCTTGTCAGCTCTGCTGCTTTACTGCAGCGCTCAGCGAGACGAAAACAAACACACCCGGGCCCACACACACACACATATACACGTACACACACACACACACACACGCAGGCGTGTGTGCGCTCTCCCACACGTTGAAGCAGAAACGCATCATTGTCTCTCCCCATTGTGTATTTTGACACAAAATAAATAAAGATGAATGTTCTATATGTGCAATACAATAGAAAATAAATCCGAAATGTCAGAGTAACAAATGCTGATGGTCTGAACAGGTAGGTCAGCCGAGAGCGTGTGGAATTAGTGCTTTAACAGCACATCCGACACGTTCAGCTCTGCTGCAGTGCAGCGGTCTCCAGCTAACCTTTTCCTCGTGTCTTCTCTCCAGCTGCTCCCGCTGCCGTCTGGTATGATGACATTTGAGTGTGAGCGTGAAGCCAAATGGCTCAAACCTGATTCTGGTTTCTCAGCAGCTGGGACGCACCTCTGCTCCCCCACGCTGCCGGATTAACGCGTCAGAAGCAGCAGAATCTTCCAGTAGTTGGGGTTGTTAGCGCCTGGATTAGCGCACCGGTGGTCACGTCTCCTCAGTCCGTGTCTTCGTTCTCCTCCTGGAATGTTGAGGTTGAGCTATGAGATGAAAACTTCTTTTTTTTAACATTCATGCGATGTGTCATTTCATGGTAAATGGTGCCGTTTGCTGCCATCTTTAATAATTCCACAGCCGAACCATTAATCTCGGCCTCCTGTTACCCACTGCACCCCCCCCCTCCTCCTTCACCTCGGTGACTCTCGTTTTCCGATGGCGTCCGATGGCGTCTGTAGACACTGAAGCTATAAATTCTCTGCACAGTCTCATGATTGACTGCTCCAGTCTTCAGAATCTCTGAGGATCCTGCCTGTTGCACCGTTCTGGGTCCAGCCTGAGCCTGGTATCACCACTACAGCCTCACACCCTGAGCCTCTTCAGATCCCTCGTGTTTGTATGAAAACCCTACATCTGCCCTTCATTCACCCCTTTTTTTTATTTCTGTGGGATTTTAGCGTTCTGTTTGAATTAAGACTTCAGGAGTCTGGTTGGGTGAACTTGTTGTTGGAGTCTTGGAGTGAAATATTAGCCTGCTGTGATTGGTGGATCGTTGATAATTGTGATAATTCGTCAGATTGTGGAAAATTACACGGTGCAATTTTGGCCGAATTGCCGGAGAGGCAATTATTTGCACTTTCTGCTCACCGTTTCCCGACTGTTTCTCGCCGTCGCATCGTGCCGTGATCCAAACACCTGGTCTGTAATCAGACCGACGACGGGTCGGCTCCAAGGCCGCGCGGTGAAAACGACCATATCTAACGTCTTAACCATGTTCAAATTCTGTTCTCATAGTAATTTCATCCATAGACTGACCGTGAAATAAATTAATGTGCTTTTCCGCTCTGATAGGCTGGTGCTGCTGACTCCTGTGTTGCGTTGAAACTATAATAGAGCGCTCAGCCGAGGGTCCCGCCTCACATCGAGCATGACTAACAGGTAATATTTTATTTGCGGCCGTTTCACCACGCTGTCCAGATGGCTGTCGACAGGAAATTGCTGCTCCGCCACCGCAGAAGGAGCTCATGTTTTTCTGACCTCTCAAAATTCTGCATAAATCACATAAACAGGGAATCCAGAGTAAGCGAGGACCATTTAGGAGCTCTTGATGTTCTTCGAAAAAGGATAAAATAAAAGATTCATACCGGCGGCTTCGGGCATTTGATTTGAGCGTCTTCCAGACGTCTCCCTGGGGAGGCGCCCCAGGCGTGCCCAGTCGGGAGGAGACCCCGAGGCGGACCCAAGTTATGCTGGAGGGATTACACTCCCATCCAGCCCTGGAACGCCTGGATGTTCTGGGGGGGGGGGGATGAGGCAGCTCCCAGCTAAACCTGTTGCCCTCCCGACCTGGAGCCAGATGAGTAGAAGCTAACAGGGCGGGTTGGCTTCAATAGCAGCAACATCTCTTCAAGGACGACCGTGCTGCTACTGCGACTCCATCTGAACAGCATCACTTGTCTTAGACCCCTTCGCTGTTGTGTGTCTTTAGGTCCTTCTTAAGGTGGACGCACCAGCGTTGTGAATGTCAGGCAGCGCACCTGCTAACGCGGGAGTGCTAACGCGGGAGTGCTAACGCGGGAGTGCTGTGTGCGCGCCATCGTCCTCTGCCGGGGTGGTTTTCTGTCATTCTGCAACAGTATTGTTCATCTCACTGGTTGGGATTTGGATCTTGTCCCAGTACTGGTTAAAGGTCCTGTTTAGTAGCTGAGTATAGGTTATTATAATGGTCCACAGGCCCGTGTTCCTGACCAGGTTAGCTGGTTTGTACGCTGGCACTGCTGCTTGATGCTGTGACTCCTGAGTCCACCCATGTGTATCAGAACCCTCAGCCTCAATCGTCTCCTCACCTTGAGGAGGATATCTCAATAATGCTCGGGGGTGTTAGGGGGGATATTATTAAACGCCCCCGGCTCTTGAAAGGACACCGCGCACGCCTCTGTTTTGTTTGCAGCGTCTGTGCTGGATTCCTGCTCTGCGTCTCCGGGAGGCTCACGGGGAGCAGCTTGCAGACATTTGAATTAAAGCTGCATATCCATTAAAAATGCATGGTCTGTATGAATGCATGACCCATATTTTGAATGCAAATAAATAAATAAACGGGGGTTTAGGGAGGATAATGCAAATCTCCAGAAGTGGGACCCAACAGAAGCTAATGAAGAATTTGGACTTTTCCAATCCCACCCTTTTTCCCTCCACAGACACATTTTCCTTCTGCCTCAAATCTGCTCCGAGGACGGATGAGCCTCTCCCAGTTGGAATGTCGATGCTAGTTCACCCGCTTCTTTAGTCTTTGTCTCACTGGTGTGAGGTGGCCTTCCTCCTGTCCTGAGATGCTGCACTTCTCCTCCTTTGTTGTCCGAGGAGATCCGAGCGCTGCCTCTGTCACCGACCATAAAAGCCGGTTTCGCCTGATTCACGGAGCGACCTTTTCCTGTCTGACTGAAATGGCCTCTAAAAACAAACCCATTATCTATCAAGGGCAACTAATTAGCTCGAGGTGCATTTAGCTAGCCTGGGGGGGCGAACCTGTAGTGTCGGGGCGGGCGAAAGTAAATGAAGGTGCAAGTTGAGGCGGTCGCATCGATTTGTCGTCAGGGTCGGCACATGAAAAGTTCACGTCATTATCTGTTGCATTCTTTGGCCGCCTTAAATGTGTCCATACCACTGAAGGACACCGACCCTTGCTCCGTCATGAGCGAGTAACCTTTTTAACTGGTGTTTTCTGGAAAGGCCACGTTGGCTCCCTCTGCCCTCCGGATCCATCCACATGCTTTTCTATTCCATGTGGTTGTTTCTCCCCATCGTTTGGGAATCCGAGTGTAGCCATGCTGAAATGAGCAATTGGCAAGTGCCGCTTTGCGTGAACAACTGCAGGTTTTGAACTTTTTAATGCTTCTGTATTGGTGTTTTCAATCCTGGGAGACTTTTCCCCCATTTCGGTGACACGTCCGCTCCGCCTGCTGCCAAAAGCTTTGCGTCAGAGGGCCATTTAAAGGCTGCGGCTAAATGAACTTGACAGCGAAGCCAAGGCGTGGTGATATGGGTGGACATGCAAATCAATATTTCACATCTTCAGCCACCAGTTGGTGGAGCGCGGGGACAGGAGGATGAGGTGCAGCCAATAGAGACATTGATTATTCAGGTCCCGTGAGGAGTGGGAGAGGTCCGGTTGGGGTCTAGCTTCTGTATCTTACCCTTGAACTATGCGTTGCTAGGGTAATTAAAAGCCAGGAAGCATCAGGGAGCGTTCTAGTCTGAAGTAGTTCCACACAAAGCGAACCAGAGGCGGAGTTAGAGGCTGCTGATCGCTGTGAATTGACATCTGTGCTTTGTTTATCCGCACGTACGTGCCGCCGTCGTTTGTGCCAAGAATGAAAAGATCAATGCGAGCGAAGCAGATGGGAGGCATACGGAAGCAAACGGGATTCCCGCCTCGCGCTGGATTGTAGCATTTAATGCTACAGAGCGGCCAAACAATGTGTCACAGCAGTGGCAGCAGTGTTAACGCCGGCTGGCAGCGCCGCAGAACGCTAACATGTCATTCAGCTGTAGATTACACCGCACGCAAGGTCACCTTGTGCAAAGGTTGGCAGGCAGGAGGAAGCCAGCCTATGGAGGAAGCCGGCTTCTCATGTCAGAGGCGCACATCATGCGGAAGATGTGATCCACTTTAATTCCCCATCATGCAATCATTGCACACACGGGTGCAATAAGCTGGTTAAAAGTTGTGTTTTGTTATTTTTACAGTAGTGTGCGCACTTTTGTTTAATGTAAATTCTACACACTTGGCTCTGAACCCTCCAGAGCAGATGTATGGAGGTCTGAATAAGTCCTGTGTGTGCTCGTCTGCATGTGCGGTGTTGCCTGTCCAGGACTGGTATTTTCTTCTCAGTCCTGCTAAATCTGTGGCCTTGACTGACTTTCAACTTCAAGCCACGCTCCCTCAAGGGTACATGTCTTAGCATAATTTGGAGGGCTTAGGGACTGCTTGAGATGTGGTTCCCTCCTCCCCGATAGGCAAACACAGCCCATCCCCCAGAGGAGCTCGCTGCCAGCACAACGCCAACCCGGTGCCACTCCAGCTTTGGCACCCCAGACTGTTGATTCTATCTAAGTCACACCTCCCCTCCCCCACAGGATACGGTGAGCTAGCGGGGGCCTGGCTCGGGTTTTTCCTCACTAAAGCACCTTTCCTAATATTGCCCCATCTGTGTGATAACTTGCCAGATTCTTTGGAGTACGGCAAGGTCAGAGGCATCGCCACGGTCCCCAGCTGGCACGCGAGCGCCCTGACAAGTGTGTCTGGGAGACGGAGACGTTTTCAAGCTGGATGCGCAATTTGTCCAGTGTTTACGCCGCTGTCCATCTGCATCAAGGATGGCTGACCTGAGTGACACCAACATGAAGCCACTGATGGCCTTTGTTTGTGGTGTACGTGCGCGG
This sequence comes from Takifugu rubripes, assembly GCF_901000725.2. Taxonomy (NCBI): domain Eukaryota; kingdom Metazoa; phylum Chordata; class Actinopteri; order Tetraodontiformes; family Tetraodontidae; genus Takifugu; species Takifugu rubripes. Next base: position 15,641,490 of record NC_042288.1, read on the forward strand.
ACGTGTGCACACAGTTTGTCTGACGGTATTCCTGATGATTTAACTGGAAGCTGTGACCTCGGTGAGCTTTTCTCATTTTTATTATTCGGGGGGAGAAGTAGCAACCGGCTAGCAAGGCTGCGAGAACGTCACCAGATTGTGTGAAAGTACAATGACAAGTTTTTGTCTTTCACAGGGGGGGTTGTGCGATGGATTGTCGCACTCAGTAGGAGTGCAGTGACTTCCTGGAAACAAGCAAGACAGAAGAAAGAAAACTGAAATTGTTATCTGTGAGAACCTTCACAACCCTGGAGGCAGCGACAGGGACCTGGCTAACAATATGTACGTTAAACTACGCTAGCATCACCTGACTAGCTCTCAGATAAGACAAATATTGGCACTGAAGAAACATTCCAACAACCATATCCTTCTTCTCACTGTGCTCATCAACGTTTGAGCTTTAAACGTAAAATACAGGCTCTTCTGTCGGGTGTTACATAAGCACCACAGGGCTCCTCAGCCCTGCTTGGAAACGTAGAGTCACACCTGACGATGAACAAAATGACCTGATTCTGTGTCTCCCCAGAGATGATTCTGTGCAGAGGAAGGAATGCGCAACGTCAAGCCTCCATTTTCCTTCTCCCGCAACCTGTCACGGCATCAATCCCGGCTTTAGATGTGCTCTCCATGGGGAGCGAATCCGAATTGGTGCTGCGGTTTAACCTTCTCTGTCTTTTACAGCCTCTTTCTCCAAATCCACCCCTCCGTCCCTGTATATTCTGCTCTCCTTTCTCCCCTTCCTCCTCAGAGATTAGCTCCATTCCCTCCCTCCCTCTCTCTCGTGCAGCCTCTCCTTCTGCCTCCTCTCCTTTTTTTATCTCTCCTCATCTTCCTCCCCTCTCTCCCACCCTTGTCGGCAGCTCTCCGAGTCGGGCGACTGTGATTAGGAGGGAAGAGAGCTGGCTGTGAGACAGACAAACTCAGAACTGGGTCATCATTGTTTGCGTGTGAGGGGCCCGCTCTCCAGATGAAAAGCTTCAAGACAAGGGGAGCAAGTGACACTCAATGCAACACCGAGACGTTTCTGGGCTACAGGAAACACTGAATCCAAGCTTTACGTAATAAGCTGTGAATAAAAGATGCTGCTGGCCGGGCTGCTAATCACTCCCAGGTTAGCTGCAGCAGCAGACACCTGTGCAGCACCCAGCCCCGGCTGTCAGTGGATAATAGTATTTTGACACTGATCATCAGCTTTTTCCTTCTGTGCCTTCATGCTCTGCCTCTTCCTCGCCCTCTGCTCAGTCATCTTCCTCTCCCTCTGTCTCCCCCTTCCTTTAGCAGACAGTCTTGACAGGGTTTGTCCCACTGGCCGACCGTTCAGTGCTCATCACGCGCATCATTTCCTCTCATCATCCCCCCGCCTGTGTGCGTCCTCCATCTCCTCTGGCCTGTTACCACTCCCCATAAAAGGCTTTTATTTGCGTTTGCGTCATGTTTGTGGCCTGCTGCGGGTAGAATTCCGAGGCAGCCGCTGTATAGGTGCTGTGAGCAGATCAGAGGGGAGCTGCTGTCACACCTTTCAGTGCATGTTCATCCTTTGGCTTAACACAGAACTGTCTTGAGATGAGGTGTCACGCACAGAATGTCTGGCTCGTGACAAGATTATCCTCACGTCTAAAGGGGAAACTTATTCCATTATTCCTGCTGTTTAAATGGCATGCTGACTGATGGGATCTCAGTTTATGTGTGCTGATTTGGGAGATCTTAAATCTCAGAATTAGTGGATCGTTACCCTGTGTTCCCCGAACACAACCATCTCTCCTTAGGGAGGAGACGAAGAATGAGCCCAGGCTGAAGATTGGTGCTGCAGATGCTCCTCAGGCATGAGCAAAGCCCTCAAAGGCAACCTCAGAAGCAACCTCGGGGTCTCTTTGACTGGAGCAACATTGAGACCTCTACTGCCATCTAGAGGTCAGTAGTGGGCAGCTCACAGGGCGTTTGGAGCTGTTCGGTGGAGGGGTTGACTAGGTTTAGCCCATTTAAAAAATATATATATATAGTGAGGCATTTCCACTAACTTATCAACATGATTATTTGGCATGTGGATCAATCTGGATTCTGAGAAGTCAAAAGGAGTAGAATTGGCACTAGCATAAATCCTAAACCAAGCTCTGGTGGCGGTTCGGGCTTCTTCTCTCCAACTCAACCATCCCCTTCAGTCCTGCCCAATTGTGCTCCTCTGATCTTTTCTAATCACCATTTTCGTCTTGCTTTAATTAAACCTTTCATCAAGTGGAGGCGCGGGCCATTATATTCTCTATATTTCAGAAAGAATGGATTGGAAAATGGCTCATACCTTGTGATGACCTTTCCCACTCGCTGCCTGCTGGCAAAGCTTTGCAGAGTAATTTCACCAGCATATTTATCTCATCCATGGCACACCTCCGACTTAATCTTAACGGTCTTTTCATTAGCCTTTCAATTGAGTTGTGTAGAGTGCCGAAGTGCCTCGGAGTGGCTCTGAAAAGTAGTCTGATGTCAGTCCCAGCCCATACACACTCATTTAAGGTAGTTAAATCCACGTTAACCTCCAGGAGGAACCATCAATCACAACAGCTTCTGCTGGTTAATGTGACTCTGACATAATAAATAACCTGCTGAGTGAAAAAGAGTCTCACACATTATAACTGGTGTGTCTGTGTGTGTGTGTGTGTGTGTGTGTGTGTGTGTGTGTGTGTGTGTGTGTGTGTGTGTGTGTGTGTGTGTGTGTGTGTGTGTAGGGGGGATTTAAATACTTGTAATACAGGAAAACTAGTTTAATTGTGGACTATGACAACACTGTAGACTACAATAAAAAGAGAACTGAATGCCTGTTTTATTAGCCTGATCTTTGGCTGCCAGCACGCATCGTTTCTCCAGCTTCTCCTGTTCCTTCTTCCTGATGTTGTTATCACTTGGGATTGCTACATCTATCACCACCACTGTCTTCTGGTGTTTATCCACCACCATGTCAGGCTGGTTGGCCACCACCATTGTGTCAGTCTGGATCTGGAAGTCCCACAGGAGCCTGGCCTGCTTGTTCTCCAGCACTTTCGGGGGTGTCTCCAACCTGGACCCTGGGACCTCCAGCCCATACTCAGTGCAGATGTTCCTGTCCACTATGCCAGCCACCTGGTTATGCCGCTCCATGTGTGCCCTGCCTGCCAACATCTCGCACCCTGCTGTGATGTGCTGGACTGTCAGGGGCGTCTCCACCTGTGGTCTGGTCTGGTCTGGTCTGGTCTGGTCTGGTCTGGTCTGGTCCGGTCTGGTCTGGTCTGGTGGACCCTGGCCTCTATTGCTCTGGTGTTCAGGGCCTGTTGTTGTGCAGCCATGAGTAGAGCCTCTGTGCTGTCTTTCAGTCTGGCCTTTTCCAGCCACTGGTAGGTTTTCTCGATATCAGCCACTTCCTCATATGCATGCGTGTGTGTGCGCGCGCGCGCACACACACACACACACACACACACACACACACACACACACACACACACACACACACACACACACACATACAAGCGCGCGCGCACACCCACACGATGTAATTTTTCTGCAGATTCGGTGGTGTGAAATCCTCAGGGTGGCCAGTAGATGGCAGTGTGTTTCCAGGTTGCCTGATTAAAGCGGCGACGTAATTCAAGACACAGTGCTGTTGTCCAGCAGAGGGGTCAACTCCTAAATATCTCCAGAGACTTTCTCAGATACCCTAAGCAGCTACTTAGCGTGAGATTTGCCAGAGGAGAGGGCAGAAGTCCCATTTCCACCTCGGCAAAATGAAATCAGAAGCCTCAGGGGATCTGACTCTGACCTTCCGAGCTTTCACTACCGCTGAGTGATTGCTGAAATATAAGAGGCTTCACGGTGTGAGACACCACTGAGTGCATTTGGGTGTGAGACAATAGACTTTAATTATTAGATTTTAATTAAAATTCCAAAATACCTCATTAAATGTGCGTTCTACAAACAGGAAAACCATTTTCTACGTCAAGCTGTGGTGCCGGGCAGTTTAAAACTAAATACCAACTTTGTTTGTTTAATATTCAGTGGACAAGAATTTCTTTGGTTTGTTCCAGACCTGCATGCATTTTATTGGCCTGTGTGGGATTTGGGCAGGAAACCAGAGCTAATGCCCCCTCTCCCACTTCAAACGGATGCCAGGCACCCTTAAATGTCACAGGGTGGTTAGAGAGTAGAGGGGGGGTAGTTGAGGAGTGAGAAGCCAAACAGAGACATCCAGCCACAGCGGAGCTTATCAGCATAGGCTGGATGGAGCGCCGCTGAGGCCGCTAAGGCAAAGCAGATGCAGCGCGAGCCGCTCTGTGCCACTGTGTGTCTGGTACGGCCCGGGTCAGCGTGAGGTGGTGGTCCAGGAGGGAGGCCACTGTACAGCTCAGGCTCAGTGCGGATGAGCCGCGGCTCCTGCTCTTCATCGCCCTGACAGCGTCTTTTAGAGCAGCCGCTGTTGCTGCAGCACCGGCCTGGAAACGCCGCGCTGCCTTTGGGTCACTCCGGTTCCTGCCCATTCTTTCTGCTCCTGCCAGCGGCGGCGTTTATAGGATTTTGTCTCATTTTCTCCAGCAGTAATTAATTTCCATAAAGGCGGTCATGACACATTCTCTCCTCTCACCACATTGTTGTGCTTCCTGAGCTCCTCCGTTACAGATCATCTGAGTCAGGGAGTAAATGAACAGATTGTGGCGAGGCCGACTTCGATTTCCCACGTGTGTGACAAAGGCTCTCAAATCTCCATCCTGCCTTTATCACACTCCTCCCTCCCTGTTTGTTTGGCAACCAGAAAATACCATCTCTCAACAGGATTATAGGCAGGTCCCTGTCATTATTTCCCTCTGCCAAAGCCTTCAGTGAACGCCTCAAATGACCGACCTCTTTGCTCGTTCTCATCAAACGGAGAGCATCATCACTTCTCCTCTCATGCTCTCTGGACCTCTGGGGTCTGGGTCAGGCTTTAGTAGTGTTTGCTCTGTCTCTCAGTCAAACTTGCATGATCCACTGCCACTTAACCAAGGAGGGGAAAAAAAGCTGAGAAAGGAGGCATTTCCGGGCCCGGGGGGGATGGGGGGGATGGGGGGGGGGGGGGGGGGGGGGGGATTTCTACACCACTGTGGATTGCATTACAGACGACACACCCAGTTTCTTTTTTCCTAACCAAAATCTTACACGTTGATTACTAATCTCTGCAATCTCAGCGTCTAAGCTTTTAGAAACAGACTTGAAGGTGCAGGCTCCCAGACATGTATCCGTCCTTTATGACGTCTTTTCTGACTCTGTCCTCAGCTGTGTCTCATCAGGACGCCATTGTTTGCTCTGGAATCGCTGTGCTCGATGTTAAAAACAGAATTCCTTATCATGTACTGCCGTCTGTTTCTGTCCGTCTGTGTGCTTATTTTCCCGACAGATGTGATTTGCAACACGGAGAGATCCACATGGACATAAACGTTGTCCTTGGTTTCCAGTCGACCAGAAATGTGTCTTTTATAGCCTGTCCACCCACCACAACAATATGGGTCCTAAAGTACACGCGGCTTAAAAAAAGAAAAGCAAAATTCAAAAGCACAGTTTGAGGGAAAAAAAACAGGCATCTATTGCAGCAATTATCCTCACTTATTAAAGTTTAATCACTTCACATAAACAGTGTAATCAGATGGCTATCGCCTTCTGCGGCGGCGTGGTTTCTATGGAGACCGCTTCTCCGTCTGAGCCCAGGAGCAGAGGCTGCTGCTGGGACAGGAGCGATGGCGGTGGCTGGCGAAGGACAACAAGCTGGGCACTGGCTCCCTGGAGAAGAATGTCCTCCAGTTCTTTGAGAGTGGCGCCGACCACCGGGACGCCGTTCACCTCCACCAGCCTACAGTCGCGCACGCCAAGGCGTGCAAAAACACAGCAGGGAAAAGGTGGTTGTAGGAAAAATACATTTTAATGCTCAAGACAGAGAAATCGTCATCAAAAGGGAGAAAAGGGTCATTTGGCAGGAATTTCTCTGCAGGCACGGGCAGGACCTGCTAAAGAAGCACGGAGGAACATGTGCAGGTCGATTCCCTGTTTTCAGTCAGGATGCTGGCGGAGACGCTCGGAGTCTCCTCAGCTTTTTGAGGGCAGTGATGTCATGTCATGTCGGACCATCTGGGCGTGTGTGTGAAGGTTTGGTGTGTGTGAGACAGAAGTTGTTATAATGCAGTAATTGCTTAATTGGATTTAGCTCTTTAATCTGATCAGTTTTAATCTTTAGCATCCAAGAATGCTCCGACATTTTCTTTCCTCTGGGGCAAAAATGCGATTTTCCCCAGCAGACGCAGAACATGAATGTGTGTGATGGTGAGGTGGCCCCTAGTTAACCGGAACCACATAGTTACCATTAACCACAGTTTAACTGCTTGGGTTGAATTGGGTTTATTGTGCGCGTGTGTGGGTATGTGTGTGTGTGTTGGGGGGGGGGGGGGGGGGGGGTTTGTTACCTGTCACCCACACAAAGGTGAGAGTTCGCCGCCTCCACCACCACTAGTCCGCGGCCTTCTGCGCAGCCACACGTGAACCCATAATGGCCACCGGGGCCGTGGCTCTCGTGGGCAGCCAGCAGCATGGCTGGAGACTCCAGGGACACCAGCTGGGTCAGACTTCCGATGGTGGAATTCTTCCTCTGAACTTTCTCCTGAGGGTAAAACCAACAGAGAAGAAGAACGGCGTCTGTAGTTGGGATTATTATGAGCTTATTTTAGTGTAGCAACTACTCAAATGTGCCCCAAGCATGTTTTATCTAAGTTGTAGAGTCAGTACAAATACCAAAGGGAAATGAATGAAAAGTGCCGGTTTAATGATGATCGTGGTTAAATGGTCCAGGTCCAGAGACAGTCTGAGCTGCCAACCACAGTGTAATGGCACAATCCCTTCGTTTTTCTCTTTGGGCAGGCCAGCCTTCCAAATTTCCTGTCTCTGCTCATAATGCTAAGCTAAGTTAAGCATCCTCTGCTTATGTTTAATGGAAAAATAACATTGGCATCAGATTTAATTTAACTCCAACCCCAAATGGGTAAAGAAATGGGTAATGAATGTATCTTTCTTGTTGCTGTTTGACCTTGAAAACACAAAACTTGTAGTTGTTTCAAAATGGCAGCTTTACTGCATTGAGGGATAATAATATGCTAAAGTCCCCAAATGATAAGAAGACCACTTTAAAACGAGGACACCACTGAGCTGCAAAGATGAATCCAAAGAAACACAATTTGCAGCTCAGAGGGAGGAAAAAACACAACAAAACCAAAAATATCCAAGTCTCACCACAGAATTCCAATGCTAATCTGGCCTATTGGCATGCTCCCCCTCCCTTCCCCCGATGGCATGTGAACACCTCGCAGCGATACATGCCGCCTTGCACGGGTCAGGGGTCAGAGCTAAGACTTGTGTCTCCTCAGACAAGAGGGCCAGACAGGATATTTTCACGGAAACACTGCAGAACCCCCCTCGAAAAACACCCTCGAATTCCCTCCTTTTCCTCGTAGTCTGGAAACTCACCAAGAGTCTGAGGAATTTTCTCTTCATATTCTTGTTGTTTATCCACAAGAGCTGGTGAAATCCACTACTGTCCGTGCAAGAAGGAGAAGAACTCACACGCAACACACAATTAATGGGGGGCTAATTTAAACATGAGAGAATCATTCCACTGGGAAAACTGCTGGAATTATAATTCAGGAAATTTCTTTGTGGAGGGGAAAGGAGGTGGGATAGTGTTTCTTGATCTGTGACTTTGGAATAAAAGAAAAAAATGGCCTTAAAAAACTGTTCACACTGAGTAACAGTGTTCTTCCCTGAAAACATGACGCTCCGTGTCCCTGCTGTGATTCTGTAATTCCCCCCCCCCCCCCTCCCTCCCCCCACACGTCGATTTAAACTGAGCAAATATCTAAGAGTTTTCTGGGCGCTGGTGTAATCATTCTAATTTCCCCTCCTTTGAGTGTCTCTTTTTGTAGCTTATTTAAAATCATTTCCACCATTTGTTGTCCCTCCTTTCATTCCCCCCCCCCCTCTCTCTCTCCGTTTTTCCCCCTTCGCCTTCCTTCTCGGATGCTTTATTGAGCTCCAAAGGATCCCGGAGATTAGGCTGCCGATGATGAAATATTTCCTTGCCGTCTGAAACCTACGAGACCAAACGCGGGGCGGTCTGCTCCTTATTAGAGCAGCGCTCCCATCAGTTTCCCAGGCTGCTCCTCGACTCTGACCTGTGTGTTAACTCTGATTGGGTCATATGATAAACATTAGCGCTGCTACTTTTCCCACAAACTCAGCACCTAAAAAAGCGCGGCCCCGGGGCAGCAATGTGACACAGGGCATCTTTCAAAGCAGAAGCCGCGTGTGTCCTTTCATGGCACCTCGTTAGGGCTTCTCCAACGGGATAAAAGACTCGCATTAAAAAAAAAAAAAAGAAAGAAAAAGAAGTGGGCTCCTCCGGGAATAGAGGGAGATAGTTTTACACATGCTGGCCCATTTCTGCGTTGTGCTCTCCCAGTGGCTTTTGTCACACGCATTCCATTGTTGGCATGGTCACAGGCTCTCGGATGTCAGCACAAAACATCATTTTCGTGGATAAAGTGCGTGTTCATCCCAACAGGCTGGTATCCACTCCCACGATGGGACTAACTCCACAGCTTAATGAAACAGAGGAGACTGAAGGGGCCTTTGTGCTGCTGGCCACGAGGAAACAGAGGATCAAAGATGATGGCCATAATAGTGTCAGGCCCAAAGCTGTCGTCTTAGGAGGCGTGTTGGAACTTTTCCTTCAGTCAGTTCAGTCAGATGACTAATGAGCATTATTGTGTTTATTCCTCTGTGTCATGTGGCCGTTAATGGTGGGAAAAATGTTCACTAACTCTTCTAATTACATATCAGGGTCAGGTTTATCATTGTTCTGACTTGACTGGGATGTTGAACAAGGTTCTGGGGCCCAGAAGAGCCTTTGCTGGTATCTTACTTTACTAATAAATGCAGTTCTTTTTTTTTTTAGTGCGTCATTGCAAATAGGACGATACGTCTGGCTAAAACCAACAGAGGTAGTAAAACTGTTCTTTGGTGTGAGGAGGAGGGAAAGAACGACTGTTGGAGCCCGTCCTTCTAATAAGTGCTGTCTCCAAGTGAGTTTTTCAGGGCTCCTTTTAACACTGGTCACCTTAAAGTGGCCGGGGCCAATTCTCATCCCCGAGGGCCGGTGTGTGTATTTACAAGAGCATTCATTACACACCTGCAGGTCGCTGCAGCGCTCTGAGAGCTTCCCAGGTGCACGCAAAGGTGAATATTAACACACCCACATAGGAAACACACCCTCAGCTGCCAGTTCTGAGATAAAAAGCTCTAAACGCAGTAAATGTGCAGTTTTAGCTGCATCGTTTGGTCAATGATTTGTTGCTTTGAACGGTCACGTGTTACATTTCTGCCTATAAATCGTACGGAAGACGTGTAGAGGGCCCATGAGTTGCAGCCAAAAAGGCCTTCTTCTTTGTCCAAACTTGAATTTATTATTTCATACCACACATGCTTCTCTTAATAACCAGTGTTATTTTGGTTCCAATCTCTGTTTGCTGTTATTTATTTTTAGAAGTCAAAACACTGTCTGACTCAGTCGGAGCAGCTTTCCCACATCCCAGCGCGGCTGTGTTTCACATCAACCCTCTGCTTGCATCCTGCAGACATGTGAAGAACTAACTGGCGTCGGTCCTGTGAACTTGAGAGTAATACCTTCACATCAGCTGCGTGCAGAGCGTTCTGGAGGTGAGCCACCTGCCGGTTGAGATGCACCACACAGATCTCCTCCTTAAACACCTGACAGTTCAGCTTCATCTTCTCCAGCAGATGGACATCCAGCTGCCTGAAGGAATTCGGAGTCCGTGTAAGATTTATGAAACATTCAACTTTTATGTGAACTTCTCTGTGACTTGAATGAGCCCAGCAGAGATATATGTTTCCTCGGGGAAGCTGTGCTGTTGGGTTTTTGCTGCTGTGCCCCCGGGGAGCCGTTATTTTGTTGGATTTTTTCTGCAGCTCAGCTCCTGCTGAACATCCTTAAACACCAGCATTCAACATTTACAAGTGCAATCAAATGAAATATAATGTTGAGAAAAAAATCGGATTTCCTGTCTGGGAAGTTCCTCATTGTTAATCCAGCTCCTTAATTCATACCAGTGGGTTCTCTTACTTCTCGTGAGCAACGTTGACGTGATCTCTCAGCGTGTGCACCTTCTGCTTCTTATCGCTCAGGCGGCCCTTCACCAGCTCCAGTTTCTGCCTCAGCTCAGCGGAGTCGAGTCCGTCTGCGCTCACGTCACCGTCTGCGCTCTTCAGCTCAGAACAGAATGCCACCAAGTCGTGATGGAGCTGCTGGATCTTTGGGTTAAAACCAAAAATGAAATTTGTGTATATTGTCAGGTAAGGTGATGAACTGGCCCCGAGTGATCTCTAGAGATCCTGACCTGACGGATGGCGTTCTGCAGCGCGTCCACCTGCTGGTTCAGCTCCCGGATCCTCTCCTCTTTAGCTGTTTTGATGCTGGTCTGTCCAGAACACTTTGCCTCTGGGTCAGTGTGGGAAACCATGTTTGTTGGCTTCTCCTACACAAAGAAAAAGGCACCATGTTTGGCCCGTTATGTCATGTGACTCCAGACAGATTCAACACAAATGCAAATGATCTCACGATTTTGCACAAGTGCAGCTCCAGTTGTTTGTTGTCTGATTTCAGCAGGCTGCCGATCAGCTGATCCGACGGCAGTTTCTCTGAAGCTCCTGCAAGCACACGTACGTGGAAAATGTAGATTACAGGTGGATTTTTGTGTTTGGCTCAGAGCCGAGTGGCACCTTGGGTTTCCGTCATCATGAAGAGGCTCCTGTCTTCTGTCACTCCCAACATCCTGATGCAAGAATCCATCACTTTTCCCACCGTGGTTTCCTTTGGCGTTCTGAGATGAACGATCTGCTCCGCCACTGTCACACAAACACGTTCACATGAAGCATCAAGTTCATTGGCTAATTACAGTTATTGACCCACTAAGCCAGGGGTGGGCAAATCCAGTCCTCGAGGGCCGGATCCAAGCCAGACCTTCTGTCCTACAGCTAAACACCTTCACCTGGGGCTCCATTTACCTTGGTGGAAGCGGTTTCTCCCTGGTAGGATGCAAAACCTGGCTGGATTCCAGCCTTCATGGATTGGACTTGCCCATCAGAGGGGGTCAAATCCATTCCTCGAGGGTTGAATTCAAGCTGGGATTTTCATCCTACCAGGCAGGAAATGCTTTCACCCAGGGAAATGGAGCCCCAGGTGAAGGTGTTTACCTGTAGGACAGAAGGTCTGGCTTGGATACGGCCCTCGATGCCCACCCCTGCAAAGCCATCTACACTGACCTTCGACCTCACTCACCATTAATAGTGATCTCTATTAGATGAGAACTCCTGGGTATCGTGTAGTTTGGGCTTTTGTTCCTGAAAGAAGCGTCTTTTTAAACACGACAGACCCTGTAAATCATAATAGAGCTCGGACACTTGTGAAAATGTGCACCTGAGTTTGAGAGAACGCTGACGCATGTTCAAGCAGCTCACGTGAGGAGACGATTTCGACTTATTCATCGACGCCAGAGCCGCTGCGAAAGTCTGAAGATCGCAGGGATTCGGGGATTCTGCGGAAACATCGGCAAGACGTCACGTTCAACGCCTTCCTGGCCGTCCGTGTGTGTTCAGGTAGGTGAAACCGTACCGAGCAGAGCGTCGAGCCTCTGGGTGAGCTGGGTGGGAGGGTGCAGCTCGGTGTAAATGGCCGACAGCAGTTGCTCCCTGTCCTCCACCGTGCTGATGCGGAGGGTGTGAAGAAGGTCCAGGCTGGCTGAGGCGATGTCAGCTCCACAGAGTTTGGCCTCTGGAGGCAAATCACCACAAGAGAACTAGTAATCAGGCATGTGTAAGAAGGTACATGGGTGGGGAATCAAATGAAGAAAAGAATTTTAGTCTGCAAGTTTGCACATTTTAATCGTGACTCAGTCGTGTCCACCTGCGCCTCACTCAAGTGAAGAAGAACAAATTAGCTGACAGATAGTTGCTGCTGATGTCAGTATGAATCACTCATGGTGCAACATCCGGTCTGGGAAAAGAGTCATCAGGAGGAGGGTGGCGTTCTGTACCTCTGATGAAAGGGAGACATTTCTGCAGCCCGATTCCCGTAAACCACCGGCAGACTTCATCTGTGTTCAGCTTCCCCAGAGATTTGGCCCGCTGCCGACCCATGTCCTGAGGAGAAGGAGCGGTTACATACCTGCTGTTCAACCACAACCTGCCCAGCTGAAGCACAATCCTCCTCATCATTATGTAACCGTGCTCTATGTCCTGTATCCCCCTGCAATCCATCAAAAACCTAATTATTGGAGGGATTCATCCGGCTTTGCTGCTGTCAGTTATTCATGTTACGACAAGCGCGTGTTTAACTGTAAATAAATGTCCACATTGGGAGGGGTTGTATGCAAATGTGGCAGATTTCTGTCAACTGTGGCAGCAGGACAAAACCACAACAGTGATGTGGAAAGAGCTTTGTCTTCTATTAAGATCATCACAGGTGATCTTGAGCTTACACAAGGGTGAGGCTTGGTTTGAACATCCCCTCTAATTTGAGCCTGTTGACGGAGCGAAACGCAATGCATGCTACTCCAAAAAGAGGTCAGAGGTCATGATGCCAAAGTGTCAGTTCCGGTTATACCAAAGCCTGATTATTACATTAAAAAAAAAAAATCTGCTTGTAATTGAGGCATGCGAGAGAAGTAAATATTGTAAAGTAAATATTGCTAAATGAATAGAGGGAACAATCAAAGCAGGAGAAGCACTCTCTCCATTTAGTGTTTCAGCAAACACGTGGACTGAGGATATGAGCAATCTTGCTTGGCAAATCCTGGACACAAAGACTAAAATCCTGAGTTTATTTGCAGAGTCGTTGCTTTGGCAGAGCAAGGGGAATTTAACCAGAGCATATTCTGTAATTGCAGCGGCTCTGGGCTGTGATGGGGCGACCCTGAAGGCCACTGTGAGGGTTCACTCTACCTTCTCGGAGAGGCTTCCATTCTGATCCTCTGACGGAGGCACATATGAAGCTGCACAGAAGGCAACAAAGACGAGATGATTGACTATTTTTTAAAATGACAGTTATTTGAATTCCGCCTAAGAGAGCTGCAGAAATGACTCACCAAGGGTGGAGCGACGCTGCTGCTGTGTATCCCTTTCTTCTCGACGGTCGGGACTCCAGTTTAAAGGAAGAGAAGCTGTGCTGCTGGTCAACACCTCTCCTTCACTGAGTGAGCGAGATATCAGCCTCTGGAAGGCAAAGGTTCAGTTCGACTCCTCCAGTTACTGAACTATTTTAGGCATCAACTGACACATTTACCAAACAAATCACCTGAAGAGCAAATTTTACTTATTCGTTTCTGGTTACCATGGAGGTCAAATGTTGGTGTGGTGCCTCGTTAAATTTGCCTGGATTACAGTGATGACAGATGACAGAGCGGAGGATTGGCAGTTCCAGAGAAGCCGTTGTTCAGCTGTTGCCGTCATTGGCCTTGTTAGCCAACACCAGCCATGACAACAGATGACACGGTCGTGTGAAGACCTTATGATGACTGTATGAGTGGGAGCTGGAATTCTGACATATGAGTTCAAATGGAAGGAATGAGTGCACGCAAAATTCTGAATTCTGAACATCTCTGCTCATCATTGTCACCCTCGCCTAGAGGAGCAGCAGGTTTTGGGGGGCTCCAGAATCCTCAACCATGATTTTTATTGGCTATTTGGGCGCCGAGTCTTCTGATGTAACGTTAAAACAAAGACCGAGTGACAGGTTAACGAGGTCAAAACTGGGACCATCGTCAGAAACTGTTGGATTTCCAGCCCGGTCTGAGCGATTTACAGTCGGTCTGCATGATTGGCTTCAGGAGCTGCACAGTTTAAATCGAATAAAGCACCTTTATTTCAGGAATGTGTGGCGAATCTCGGTGAATCCCTTTAACACATTGCAGGCCTTGTTGTCCAGGGATAGAGCATGTGATGCACGGAGATCATGGGAAGGCTTTTTAGGGTGAAAAAGAATTGTTCATTGAATCATTCAATGAACAAACCATTTAACCTGCTGGTGATGAGATGGATCCATGTCGGCGGTGCGTGGGAACAGACAAAGATCAGCTCTCGGCACGTCGGCGACCCTCACATCTCCGTCACTCGGCCGGTCTGTGTAGAAATACAAACAGTGAGGTAATAAATGAAAAATTTGGTGGCTTGTGTTTTATTTGGTCTCTGTCTGATGGCCAAACTAATTAAAGTCTTGTTCTCATCACTCGGTGCTTTGGGATTTTGGCCTTTTCGGGCTTGTACAGGTCACCGTGTCTATTTGAAGCACATTAGCTAATGCTGATTCTGGACGCAGCGCGATGGGGTTACTTGGCAACCCATTAGACACACTAATGTCCCCTCTGGTCTATCACATAGTTCCCTGAAACGCTACATTTTTTCCCACAGAGAGTCTAAATTCTTACATTTTCCAAAAGTCCACTTGGTCATCAAGCAAATATCTTTTTTATGATAACAAGCAAGATGAATGAGGCTGAGAACCGTGCCTCAGAGGAGAGGTTCTCAAGGCACCGGAACACCGCTGTGATAGAAACGGACGTGAAAACAACCATTTCCTCTTTTTTTTTGCGCTTCCAAAGTTTTGAAGCATCAAGACAAACACGCAAGAATATCATTTGGAATTGTTAACCCTGCAGCGAAGTGCTGCCTCAACTTTAGAACATATGTTTTTCATTTCAGGGGCCTGCTTCTGAAAAGATGGGCTGAGTCTTTATGGAGTCAGAATCAGATAAGACGATGTAATTGGTTTAAGTGTGTCAGCAGTGGAATCTTGTCTGAGTTCTGCAGTATAGTACAAAGGCTGGCGGTGGGGGTGGGGTGACACTTAGCTGGCACGCTCTCACCTGGTTGAAGCACGGTGAAGATGATTAGAAAGTCTGGTTTCCTGCTAAGTGATTTAAGAAAACATGATGGTCGCACTCGTCTCAGCCTGACCTCAGACACATGTGAGGGAGATCACTTCCTGTCTCGCTGTACGACTTCTTTTACGAACACATCAGAGAAAAGACGCAAGATAGAGAGCTGTCTGGGAATGCTAATGAAGGGGAGCAGGAAATCCACCCTACCACAGCCATGTTGTGCGTTCACCCAGCCAGGAAAAGACCAATCCAAACAAAGCAGGACATGAAAGTGTTTTTGGCCCAACACGATGCTGATGCTGCCCCGGAGGCTGAAATTGCCAATAAAGCAGAGACGGACTTCGCTCCCAGGCTAATGCGCTTCAGACAAGTCAAAGCACGAGCACTGGTGGTTCCTGAGAACATACAGGCACTTTGCGTGTTTGCAAGCTGGAACGGTTTTTACAAGTGTGAGACGCACCCATGCGGGGAAGGGGGGGGGGGGGGGGATTAGTTATGCCAAAAGCTGACTCAGAACTTTTCAGCATAATTATGTTGTGAACAGGCAAATGTGATGCTTATCGTTTACAGTATTATTGTCCACCTTTGGCAGAAAACAAATGGAGTCTTTGAGAGATGAGTGAAGGAGAGCATGCTGAGTCATGGGAACCCAAAACCTGGGAACCCCCTGCTCCGACGTGCACTGGGAATACTGGGAACACGTACAATGGCCAAAAAGGGATCCCAACAAAGGAGAACTTCTGCAGCTCCCAAAGGAGGCGTTCGAGATACTGTAGCCCCGTCACGTCATGACTGCAATTTCATCCCATTTGGGAGCTGAGATCAAAACAGACAGGTAACGCGTGAGGTCAGCAGCAGGAGCCATCATCTGGTCTGAATGGAAACAAGCACTCCGCAGTCTGACTTAAACCGGAAAACTCATCCAAGTTGCATTCGGAGTTTGTTGCCAGTGTTGATGCTGCCTATTAGAGGGAAAAGGTTGATTTTTAACCAATTCTGCTGAAATAAAAAAAAAGGGCCACGAAAACGAGACCATTTTAATGGAAACTGAGACAGAGACAGGACTTTGAAACTCAATCTGTCTGCTGGTCGTCTGACAGTTTAAATAATTTGCATGAAAACTTTGAATCTAACTTTGATGCCACTGAATTTTTAAGAGTTGATGTCAGCATGGTTAAAGGCTGAAGTGGATTCTGGCTGTAAGCGATTCACATCTGCCCCACAGTCTCTACTAAACCAAATGTTTAGCATCGAGCCTTTTTTTTTTTTAGATAACTCGTACTTTGCAACAGCTTATCTCACTGTCGCCTGTAGCTAAAATTAAAGTTCTCAAAAGATCGGTTTTGCTTTGGTGAAAACAGCAAAGGAGGCTCACTTTTCAGCGGGTGTTGATGGAGAGAAACCACATGGCAGGCGCTACGTAAGAGGCCAGACTCTGCTTCATCCTTATCTTCCTCTTTGTTTGTCAGAGTGTCCCTTTCTCCATCAAACGGAACTTTTGGCCTCTCGCCCGACTCGGCCACGGCATCAACGCTGGCCTGAGGCTCAGCCTCTTTGCTTTCCTCCTTTGACACTCGTACAGCCACATTGTGGGTCATTCCACCGGGACTCTTGGAACGCTCCGGCTCAGGGTCCACGCTTCCCTCCAAATTCCCATCAAAGAACCGAGCTCTGTCAGCTACAGCAGCAGGAGTGGGTGGGATCAGATTAATGACAGGTTGTTCCAGGAGACTTCCAGGAGCTTCTGGGTTGTCAATACTCATCTCCTCTCGCTCTTCTTCATCAGTCTCACCTGCAGCAGTGGTGATGTCCACGTTAGCATGGGGTAGGACTGTAAGGGAAGGCAGAGGCTGCAGTTGTTTCTTCCTCAGAGGTCTTGGGCTGACAGTCATGGAGGTGGCAGAGCGAGCTCCGCTGCTCCACAGGGTCACGTGGTCTTCCTCCAGCAGGCTGAAGCTGCAGTTAACTGTCCCCAGATCCTCTACGCTAATCTGTATAGCCTCTCCAGATCCATTACCTCGCTGACCGTCATTCTCCTGTAAGGAATCCATCCCGTCACTTGGCAAACAGGAGCAGCAGAACCTGCGTAAACACCGTTGGATGCTCTTTCTCCGCAAATGCCTGAGAGGCAGCTGCTTCTTTGCTCGCACCATCACGGCAGTGGCTCAAAGCTACATCAGCTATGTTGCTAAAAATCAGCTATTTCTGACTAATTCGTAGATTCGCTGAGGAGGGGGCGGAAAAACCTGGACCAAACCCCGCTCGCCACGTCAGGTGAGCACTTAACATGAAAGTAGTCCTTTGATATGCTAAACGGCCTCATTGTAACCACAACCGTGGCAACCACGGTTTCTACAAACATTTACATAAATCACCTCTAAGGTTGTTACTAAAAAAATATGCTGTCGAAACGGGAGAATTAGCCAGCACGATCGCACATGTGATTGTTTTGGGTCTTCAGTTCCCTCGGGGTCATCTGTAGGTGGTCTTACAAACATTTCAGGTGAGAATATGGGCTGGCGGATGCTTAGTTCTCTCAACCCCTATAGGATCAGGTGACATTTCCTCCGTGCACAGGCCCAGTCCTGCCCAATGCATTATAGCTCATCCAACTGCGGCTAAAAACCATTTGACACACCACCCACATCGAGGGCTTGTCTGTGAAGTTGATATTGATCGTTAGCTCTCACGCTCATGCATTTACAGTGGAAGGAAGGCAGCGACTGCCTCCCCCCACCAGCATACGCCTCACCTGCACCTCACCTGCGTTTGTTTAACTTTTACTTTTTGGGGTTCTTCTAATTTTACCCTCAGAAACTAAGACATTCCTGTGTGTGAGTGATTTATGCACAGCCATTAAGAGGCGTCATATAGGAGTCGAGGAAAAACCCTCATGTTGATGTTTAAATCTGCCGCAAAGGTTGCCTTCATTTAGATTATAACAACGCTGGCTATTTCCCCAAATAAAACCTGACCTCAGACACAATAACTTGGGTTTCAAAACTCTTTGGCAGTAATGTGATTTCTGTGCACTGGCAGGAGATAGAAGTGTAACTGGTTAAGTCTATTTATCTCTACTTCCACGGGATTTCCATGCAGTGAATCTCCAGGGAGGTTCATGCTATAGGCAGAAAATTGCAGCGCTTTGATTAAGACAGATACAGTGAGGCGCTACGCAGTGGGGTGAGAACTGCTTATATGTCCATGTCAGTCAAGAACCCACAGGGTGGTTTGTACAGGGAGAAAATCTCCCCTAAAAGGAACAGCGAGGCCTCAAAATTAGCAGCAGATGAGAAGCAATTTTAATTCTGATGTGCAAAAGTGGAGCTGAGAGCCAGGGTGGAGAAGTGAGGACACACAAAAAAGAGCCTGAATCACAGCTGCAAACCATTTTAAGAGTTGAGATTTAAAGAGAAAAGTACAGTTAGAACAGGGGGAATGTGAGAGCAAGGGTCTGTGGCATGATGGTGGTCAGTACTGTGACATCAACAGCTGGGGGCAGTAGATGAAGCCCAACGCCACAGTGACATCAAGCACAGCCCACCACCATTTTGAAAGACTTTATTTGGTATTGTCAAGTTTGGATCAGTTTAAACCACACAAGCTTTTTACTCACAGCCTGATAGTTCGGCTGATGTTTTCATCTTGGTTTTCATGGAATATCAAGTTTAGCCATAATCCGTTTTCCTGTGCACGATGAACGAATTCCCGTTATTAGGCAGTAAAGCAAAAAAAAACAAAAAAACTTTTTTAAAGGTGACTTTTCTTGTGATAAATGTTGACAGACAGCAAAGTGGGAGAAGAGACAGAGATGAATGTCTCCCAGCTGCTGCAGCCTGGGGCCGAACCTTTTGGTCTGAGTGACGATGCAAATGTCAAACTATTCCAGTTATTTCCATTCTACGCAGCCTGCTCGCCTTTAGCCAGGCAATCATGATGCTACACGGGCGCCCTGCGCCGCCATCGGTGAGGACTCACATCGTGCTTCACGGCTGCGAGGCCAACATCAACAGTGGGACCTCTGCTCTCAGTGGGCTCCTCTCTAAAATACCCTCACCTCTTGCTCAGACATGTCAAACATTTCCTGTCATGTTTCCATCTGCATCAAGACTCCAGGCCCATATGGTTGAGGCCTCAATGACATCTGCGGTGAACATGACCCTGATTGGCCATACGGGGAACTCACAGGCGCTAGAAATAGAACCTTTTCCCGCCCTCCCCCTGCAGAAAAGGCGAGTTTCTATAACAACCCAGAAATTGCACTTTAAACAGGCCAGATGCAACATGAGACTCCTCTCAGAGCCAATGAATTTCAACTTTCACCAGCGCAACAAAGGGGAATTTTCTTTTCTTCTAGCACATTTAAAAGTGGTTAAAGCCTTTTTTTCAAAAATGTTGAATATAAAATAAAAGGTAATTCAGTAGAAATTAAATATTGCCGGGTAAGTGACCAAAGTTGGATAGAGAGTATTTCAACTGCAACTTAAAACCGTCTGTCTCAAGGTTTTTTCAGTTCATACATGTCAAAACGCATTTTTTTCCTTTTACGATCGCAACAGCAAATGAGCTGAGCCTGAATCCGAGGGGCCACGTTGGCACACGTGGTCGGTCTGGCCTCAGGTCAGCCGTGGAAGCCTCCATCCACCTCTCTTTATGCCCTCAGAGACGCGTACCAATGTAGTGGCATGTGTGTGCCTGTGTGTGTGTCCGTGTGTGTGAGAGAGTGTGTGTGAGAGAGTGTGTGTTTGGGGGTCTACAAAAACAAACATATCAAACCGAGGATGTTGAGTTTCCAGTCCAACATAACAAACTTTACCACAAAGTGTCACTTACACACACGAGGCTGTTTTGTTTAGTGCGATCTTCCTGTTTGTGTTCACCACCACCGGCCGCTCTGGAGGCTGGTCCGAGCGTGCCAAAATATGTGCAGCTTCCCCTGCGTCTGATACTTAATAGCATGAGAAAAGGCATTTTAGGGGGGGGGCCCGGAGAGGGCAGTGACCTTGAGAACTTCTGGGCTGAACTTTCTCCCCATCTCAGCTCCCCCCTCCTCACCCACCAGCCCTCTGCTCCCTAATCAATTACCGTTGGCAGTCAGGAGACCACCAGTGATTAGCAGCAGCGGGGCGGACGCGGTTTGGGGGTTTTCACTGAGGGATGTGGGAGCCCTGGGGGGGTCCTAGAAATGACTTTGATCAAAATGTCGCCTTAAGAACAGCACTATGCTACAGGACCCTCCCTGCTTGAAGTGACCCCCAGTTTTATTTCTGTGCAGGACTGAAAGATGGCATCCTTTGGTAATTTGTGCGCCAGATCTGTTGCATGTGAGCGGACAGCTGCAGATCCAAACACTGATGGCGCTCACATACGCTCGAGACAGCAGCAGAAGACCACACATAAACACAAACCTTTTTTCATGTCATTCGGGACTTTGAAGCAGGGAAGGAAATCATTTACAGGCTCCTTTTTTATGAGAATCTGTCGTGTTCCCACGCCCAGTGTGGCATTAATGCTCCACAAAATCAGTGGTCTTTGACTGGCTGATCGGCTCCCTGGAATCTGGATGCATCTGTGACGTTGAGCGAAGTTTAATTGGACAGGAGGAACTCTTACACCGAGCTGCCCCCTCCTCCTTTCTTTTGTTCTCTTTTCCTTTCCATCTCGGAATCTTCCAGCTCTCTTCCTTTGTTTTATGGGTCCGTCTTCTTTTACAGAGTGAGAGTGTAGCTTGCGTCTGAAACCCTGGCCTGCACTCGTGCACGTGTCAGACAAGTCTTCAACATCGATCCCCCAACTCTTGTTTTATAGTCGGGCACAGTTTACAAAGCGGGCTGGGTGAGAGGGCGGGGGAGATAAACAGAGAGGGAAAGGATTCGTCCAAAAAAGATAAACGAGGAAAAGAGAAAAAGGCTTGAGCGAGACTCAAACCTGCTTCACAACAGCAGGCTGCAGCAGTGCTTTCTGAGGCCAGCTTGTCCTCCAGTGCACACAAGTAAAGACATTCTGAACCACCGGAAAGCTCAGCCAAACAGTTGCGTCTACATTTTTCCCATGGGAACACGTTTCATCATTGCAGACACTGGCGTGGCTATCGCTGCTGTTGTGCGTGCTGAGGTGTCTTCAACTGTGGGAATAATAAGAAAAAAAACCTGTGAAGAAGAAAACAAAGTCCATTTCAGCTCCAGTTAAAGGGCCAGCAGGGAATATAATGACACATGAAGTGCAACCTGAGATCCCGCATCGGTAGTTTTGGGATCCACGGTACTTTTTACCACTCTGGGTTTCGTTTTTGTCCTAACTTTCTTTTTTTAAGTCCGGTCACTGTGATGTCTGCAGGCGGGAGCATCTGAGCCTCATCAAGCAGGAATTTCAAAGCTGCTGTCATGTGTGTTTAGAAAAAGGGGAAACTAAAGACAAAGGCACGCTATTTGCAACTTGTCCGTGTTGCAGCCCCTTTGAGGTCTCCTAACGATGCCTCATAGAAATCACCGCAAATTAAATTCAGCACTTGGTGAAAAGCCAGATTAGTGCCGATAGGATGGCACAAAGGGTGTTAATACGCCGAGCGGCGCGGTCGACACAGGCCGGGCCTGGAACACGTTACCCACAGCTGCCAACACTGACCTATATTCACCAAACCAGCTCAAAGGTTTCTTAACATCTATTGTGCAAATTCCATGCAAAGCACACCACTGGAATCATCCAGACCCCTCCCCCATGACGAGGTACGGCGTCCTTTGAAGGCAGTGATTGGATTCTAATTAAGTCTGGCGGGTGACTAGATGGTCCATATTGATCGGGAGGGATGGGGCAGATGTTGTAAGGAGCGTGTGTGTGTGTGTGGAGGTGGGGGGGGGGGCAGACACGACCCTCACTCTTAAACCAAGAGAGAAAAGTGATTTCAAATTCAATTATCTTCTTTGAAGGAGGAAATAGTGAGCAGATGGCAACAATGGCCACAGGCCTCACGGCCGTCAGCGGCTCCGCGGACGCCTTTTCTCCAGGACAAATTCACCGTGGCTTCATGAGGTTTTCATAGAAAAGGGGAAGTTTGCCAACAGGGCAGTGGCATTAGAGACAGGACAGACGTCCAACGAGTGTTTCAGTAAATTCCCTCTGACTCTATTATCTCCCTGTGCCTCTTTATCTGATCAACACTGATGTTTTTGTGGACAGAAAAGGCGTTGGGTTCTTCATCTTCTCCTGTGACGTTTAGCAATAACTCGTTCCACCTACGTTCGCCCGTGTCAGTAAGTAGGTCACTCCGAGGAAATGATCCCGGCTGCTTATGAATCATGATCTCACAGAGGGTAAACTTGGGCCTGGCACTTTAAAGGGCAACTGAATGTCTCTGACATGAGACATTTGGACTTTATTTGTGTTCTTCAAGTATGAGGACAAAGAAGAAAAGCATGACCATGTCGCCCGAAAGGGAGGAGAAAGGATCATTTTGAAATGAAGGGAAATAAACAAATGTCTCTAAAATGGCACATTCAATAAATCAAGGCACTGGCAAGAGAACCAGCACTTGCTAAATTTTGGGTTAAAGTCTGCTTAAACAAGAGAAGAATTCCTTTCCTTTTTGAGTGGGATGACAGGTCTTAAACATAAACTGAAATTTCTGACATATAAGGCTTCAAAATAGATACCATTTGTAAACTGACTGTTTGCCTTTAACATAATGATAATAAAGCTCTCTTTGTCTCTAATATTTTGTCCCTGTATGTGGAGGCCAAACAGTGACTTTCCAGAAGGGGGCAGCGCGTTAGACAGGAAGTAGACCAGATCACCGTCATGACTTCCTGTCAGAGGAAACGTAGTGGTACATAAATCCAACTTTAGAATGACACCTTGAAGGAAATGCTGCTAACATCCCCCTTGGTTGTTTACCACATCGGCTTTTTATCAGAAAATGAAATGAGCACTTATTCTGCATTTTGGTCGCTGCATGTTTCTCTTTGTTCAGCCACATTTTGGATGCCGCCTCTGTAGGAAAGTAATGGAAACTGGAACTTAAATGGAAACTGGGGGTTCAATGTTCAAAACACAAACATAAGCCTCAGGTTTATCTTTAGTCTAATCCATTAGTACAAATGCCAGCCGCCAGAGGTAAACGGACACGCAGACTAAAACAACAGGCTCAAACCGAATCAAATGCCTCCGTGCTGCTGCGGTGCCATCCAGCGTTTAGAGGCACAGCCCTGACCCAGGTCCTGGTTAGCTGAGCCACACTGCACACATCACCAGTGTAATGAGCTGAACCAGGTTCGTGTTGTGCATTTCTAACGTGTGCACGTGTGTTTGCATAACTCAGGCTGATGGAATGCCTGTTAAAGATGGACCACAACGGTAAAGGCTGTATACATTATTACAGGGGTGCGTTTCTTTGCCCATTATTTCTTCTTTCCTAAATGGATTATGGCATGACGGGCTGACTTTGTAGTGCACAATAACGTGTATGACATCGCTCAGCCCTCTAGAAAGGCAGTGCAGTAGAATGGGAACAAAGACAGTGTGCACATGCGTCACCTGTGATGGCTCCCACCGTTCAAATGAATCACCATTATTAGGAACAGGTGGGTAATGCAAGACATTCTCAGAATAAAGGCCCAAGCACACAGTAAAGGGTCATTTACTGCCCCGAAGAGGCTTTTGGCTCATTCATACTCGCTTGTCACACAATTGTACAGACACTTGTAAAAAAAAAAAAGTCTTCTTTGGTGCTTTATTGAGTTGAAAAATTCCATAAGCTTATTACACCGTTCCAGCAGCAGCTCTCCGGATGTGTGACTTACTGTGTACCGAGTGCTGATAAAGCCTGAGCACGGGGCATCGCTAACAGTGTGATGCTGGAAACGCAGCTTTTTTTGCCTCACTCGCATCTGATGACTTATCCAGAAAGTCTCTTTGTAATTTTAGTTTGCAAAGCTGTAAATCAGGTTCCTCTGTTCTGCTGCCACAGACGAAGGATCCTGTCTGTTCTGTGTGTCGTTGAGATTCTGTGTTTCCTCCCGCCGACGTCCCCCTCAGGGGGACATTAGTGGTGCACATCCAGGCACGCTAACCAGCAGCAGGCTGCTTTAGTGCTCAGGCTGCTGCAGGTTGCTGTGTTGCCTTGACCTTTATTCTGGGTCTGGGTTCTACTCTAACTCTGGTCATGAGGCCGTGGCACATTCTGCCCAGCTTGGGTGGGTTCTGTCCCGGTGTTCCAGTTTCCTCCAACAGTCTGATCATGTGAGGGTGGCTGAAGACTCTAGGTTTGCCCTGACCCGGTGACCTACCCAGCAACTGTGACCCTGATTAGACACAGAAGTAGAATCAACCTTCCCCTCAACCTTAAATGTGCCTTGTTTGACTTGAAACAGTTTTTGAAATCATCTTTTTTTTTTTCAGATTCCTCCATATTTATGAACACTGATAAACAAATAAAAGATGGCGATAAACGCGTCTGTGGTCGGCGAGTTTGTGTCCTGTTGGAGAACGTTCTCATCCTCCCTGCTGTGTTTCCCTTTATTAGATTCACCACCGTCTCATCCCCAGCAACGTGCCGTCTAATCTCTCCAAAATCACAACAGTATGTGTTCCGATTGACGGAGTGCAGATCAGCCCGGGGGTCATCCCGAGGGAACAGGTCCGTGTTGTCGCTCTGATCAGGATTTACGCCCTTTAACAAAACCCCATCCCTAGCAGACCTCTCGCCACATCCCAGGCCTCGGTGGAATGTGGGGGGAATCTGACGGCAGACAGGAAGTCCTTATTGTACTAGTGCAGAGATCCCGGAGCCAGACAGAATACAGGAGCGATGTCATCCCTGGCCGGGCCAGGCATATCTTTGTGCTTGCTCACTTTGTAACAAAGACGTAAATAAACACTGTTACCCCCACCGGTCTTCAACTGTCATTCCAATTAGGCAGCGTCGTGATGGAAAGCCGGGGCCTGTGTTTTTCCCAGCCATGCCGTTACCTCTGACCCCCGCGGCTCGTGCCTGAGGTGATTTTCTTTATTAGTCTGTGGGGTCAGTATTGAGCCCCGTGGCCGTCAGTAGTTGGTTTAAATCTGCAGAGTCAACACTCTGCCTTCCTGGCTGTTAGCTACATTAGCACACTGAAGGCCCCCCCACTCCCACTCCCCAAACATCCTCCCTGGGTCCAGATAACATCTCTGCCCTGTGGATTCACGACTCTGCCAAAAGCCTGAGCTCCAAAGCTTCCCCATATGTTGGTGCGGCGTCTGTTCAACCTGAGGCTCAGCAACGCAGGCCAGAAATGTCGCACAACTTTAACTGTGTGGCCCCTTTAAACTGATCTTTGTTGAGCTGTTCTTTGGATCTCTATCTGAAAAGAACATTTTCAGGCAAACTTTACGGATGACCTGCAAATCCCAAATTACTGCAGTTTGTCCTGGTCACAGGTAATGACCTCAACCATGTCACCTGCTCGACTCTGGAAGGGCGGAGAATCATGACGGGCTTTGTTATAATAATCCTCTATGGAGGATTTATAATCAGATTTATAGTCAGATGGAGAAAACAACTATCGCTCTCACAGGACGGCTTGTACGCGATACTTTGTTTTATCGTTGTGAGAATAATTCAGCTCTGATTCGTTTCCCGATGACCCGTCATTAAAAGTGAACTCGGTTCCCACTCTCCTGTAACCCCCAGACTGACCTGAACCTAATCTGGGAGCATCTCAGCTATACAAACTCCCGTCAGCCCGAGTAAAACGATGCCTTGTTGCTGGTGGTCTCAGCAGACCTGCAAGAA
Organism: Takifugu rubripes; assembly: GCF_901000725.2. Classification (NCBI taxonomy): domain Eukaryota; kingdom Metazoa; phylum Chordata; class Actinopteri; order Tetraodontiformes; family Tetraodontidae; genus Takifugu; species Takifugu rubripes. The sequence continues at coordinate 15,667,278 of NC_042288.1, forward strand.
CAATGGATCAAATGCAGGCCAAGAAGCTTTGAAGTATTGTTCCAGCTCCCTCCCTCCATTACCCCCCCCCCCCCCACCCACCCATTTGATAACTCCAGCTCTATCTGTCCGAGAGAAAGTGGCTGATTGTGAAGGAAACGGGAACATTTCTGATGTTGCTATCTCGCCAGCCCTCGGTAGCAGGTCAGGGTGGCTCACAGGTCGGAACCTGGACCAAAGTTCAGGAATTCTTTACACATATCAGCTTTTACCCACCACACGGAAATTTGGTCAACTTTAGAATATTGATGATAAAAAGCTGTTATAGCTAAAATAACTAATATGTTGATTTAATATCTGTTGTGTGACGCATTTCTAGTTATATTTCTTTAATTATTTTCCTTTGTGTGGGCATGATTAAATCAATATGAATATAAAGAATTACAAATATGTTTTTACATTATGCTTTTTGTAAGCTTGGAACACCAAGCATTTATTAACCTACACGAAACTGAGATATATATCTTTATTGCTAATTATCTTGGCAGGATATTTTTTATAGAGTTTGTTGTAGGTTCAGAGAGTGCATCTTAATGATGTGATTGATGTAAATGCCCCAAATGGGAATGACTGGGACTGACTAGATCACAGATAATTAGAGTGCATCGTAATCATATAATGTTGACAGTTAAAAATTTAAGAAGCTTTAAGGAAATCCATAGCTACATGTTGCCATTTTCAGAAGCTTGACAGCTGAATCCACAGGCTGAGTGAGGAGAGAGGCGACGGCTCTGGTGCCCGGCCGCTGGAGCACATTTGTTTCTAATCGCCGGGACTTTGTGTCGATCCATTTGTCACCATGACGATGAGTGAATATAAAACTGGGTTTTCAGAACCTCTGCAAAACTGGCCCTCAGCCAGCCAACAAACGTGATGTCACTGCTGGTCTTTATTGTTGCTGTTCATACAATGAAAGTCCACGTTCGTCTGCCTAATGGCGAGATGAGGGAAACCTCTCATAGTTCCCGAGGTGTGAACATGCCCGTGTAGAGAAGGTGGAGTCACTCCTCTGGGGCAAAAAGACCTAAAAACAGCAAGAAGGAGTCAGCAGTAGGTCTAGTTTTGATCTGAATCCCACCCATGGAGGGTCTGACTGGATCACTGTCAGGACTCTCTGTATGAAGACCTTCACTTCCAATTCTTTGCACGGATTCTTTTTTATTTGGGCTCAATTATCGTTTTTTCCTCTGCTTTATGCAGCCATTAAACACGAGACATTACTCATCCGCAAAAAGCTCTGAGATGCAGAAGAAAGGCTCGCTATGATTCCAATATTTAACAGGCTCACAACAGCATGTTTACCCAAAAAACAATCTATAAAACTTTCATTGTGCATTTTACAGAAAAAGCTGAGCTCCAACAACTGTCGAAGGGGAAACTTGGAAAAGCAGGAGCTTCTTTGTGTGTGGATATGGCACTGCGCCGCCAGCTTTCATGAATAACACAATAAAACAGTCAAATAGCCTTTCAGAGATCCTCCAGCTTTCCAAACGTTTGAAAAATGGGACTTTCTCTCTTTTGCGAGAGGAATCCCGAGAAATCTGATCCCCGGGTATCAATCTCTGTCTGCGTGATAAAGACACCGATGACAGAGGAGTTGATCACTGGCCCAGGGTGGGGCCACGCATATTTGTCTGCAGTCATACAGTAAAAGCTGCTGTCTCCACCCAAACTGAAACCACTCAGCAGTCTTGTCTCTCTTCCCGAGCTGTCTGCAGACATCAACTTTAATATATTGTACACACTGCATTTACCTTGGTTCCACAAACCATTTCCACAAGAGAGGACCGCGAGGAGCCTCGGCTAATGAGAAAACAACATGGATGTAATCAGCTTGAGAGAATGGGGGGAATTCTGCAGACCGCAGGAAAGCTATCGCTGGCTGAGGCTTGCTTATGATACAAGCCTGACAGCAGCTCCTGCCAGCTGGCTCGGCCGCCCTGGCAAAACCGTGCCTGGTGGTTAATGGATCAGAAGGGTTTGCTGGGAGCCGCTTCGCAGCTCCAGTTGACTTTGTGTAGTAACACAACCCCATTAGTGCCGCGTTTTCTATGTAAAACAAGCGTGGCATTTACGCTCCATGCAGCACGGAGGCCCCTGTGCAGCAAAACAGAGGAATAAATCAAACCAGGGCAGGCACATCAAAGCAGCCTCGCTTCTCTTAAGTCGCCTGCTTCATGTTGAATCGATTCATTCTTCATCATTCTCTCAGCAGCGCGTCAAGCAGGCGGCCCGGCCCGGCTCCTTGTGTCACTGCACCTATTACCGTCCTCAGAACTGCCTCAAAGCAAAAACAACACTCTCTTACCTTGATAGAAAAAGGGCTGGGATCATCATCATTCCTGGACTCCGGACGGTTACACTGAAGAAATGATCACTTGATGAAACACGCCGTAAACAATGAGCTGGCACGAGGACCAGCCGGCTGACTGACAGCGAGGGATTAAGTCGTATTAAGAGCGTCCAGATGCGGGGGAAGGTGAACATTTGTTCAGACCGATGCTTGACTGTGCTGACATACCCCGCAGGGGAGGATGAGTGAGCCTCGCAGCCATCTTCACCCTCTGGCACAACCAGCATTTATCTTTCTACAGCATCAGATTTGCACATTAGCGATAAGTCTGATGGTGGGATGTTGTTTTTCCACTCGCGCTCTCCGTATCACTGCACTGTTTGGGACTACGGCCTGTTGTCTAAAGCTGATTAAGAAAGCCAGCCAGATGGACCCTGGTGCCCACGCCCCGTCTGTGTCATCAGCCCTACTTTTCTGCACAGACATCTGGGTCATGCCCGCATTTTACCGTAATGGCTGAGATTTTGTCATTATTTGTCTGAAATCATCAGACTGTCATTAAAGTAAATCAGCGGAGACTGTCATGTTTTCCTTTATTGCCAATTGAAATATCATTTTTCTACATAATCGCCATTTCCTGTGAGGTCATTGCACGGGGGTAACGTTTACAAACCTGCAGCGTGGCTCCAAAGGCCAGAAATCCCCATCATCCTCCCTGGCGCTGGCGACGCTCCCTGGACGGCCTGCCCTGGAAGTCTCCTGTGACCTCTCAGACCTTCTATAAATCTGCTGAGTGATCGCGGTGGTCAATTAACACTGAGCGAATTGCTCCCCCCGGACAGAGCAGTCACCTCCGTAACAGAAAGAAACCGAAGCCGCGGGTTCACTGCGAGTTCTGTTGTAATAGCACGGCGCACCCAGCACAATGAAAAATGGGCCGAGGCACCAAAACTATAATAGCAGCTATTGTGCTGGTGGTCACACAGTCACTCAAGTGCAATATTCGGAAAGATCGTTTCATTATATCCAATTGAGCCTCAATCATGTGTAAAAATGCAGCTTGAATAGACTATCATGTCACTCGTCAAGGCTAATGGAGGTCATTTCTTCCTGCTGATTCTTGGCTTAATTTTGCTGGTTTTTTTTAAGGAAGTGGAGCCTTTATGAGTTTTCACTGCACCAGGGTGCTGCTGCATGTTTCCTAGACATCATGCAAACATACATGAAGCCGTTGTGGATGGAAATAATGTGCCAGTACTACTGGAAGAGTTTCTTACACAGTGAATGTGTAATATGCAACATTCATGTGCTTGTTTTAGATTTCTGTGGTTTTTGAGTGCTGGAATTTTCAGCCCACACTTCTTTCTTCCCGGTTCCTATCAGGCCTGAATGCTGCTGCTTTATGAATATGGTATATGGGGAAGTGCACACTAGAAGATGAGAGGATGCTGACATCTGAGGTTTACTCAGCAGCTGCAGGAAGCGCAGGAAGCCCCAAAAGGGAAGCGATGCGCTCAGCGTAGTTACCCGTGTGATTCACAAGAATCTGCACCATTTCGTCATCACTGAGAAATCAGAAAATGGAAACGGAGGAAAAAATCAGCGCTGGGAAAATGAGTTGTTATATTATTAGAATGTGAACACTTAAAAAGTCAATCATTTATAGCTTCACTCTAAGTACAAAATCCTGTAAATGAAACCGCTGCATTTTATAGTCAAAAGACACCTTTAATGCAGCAGCGCCAAGTGTTCATTACTGTAAAATGACCTCATCTTTGGGCGTGTGTTGACACTTTGTTTACAGATAAAAATGGCACAAAGAATGGAAAAAAGGGGGTCGGGTCCCCCATAAAGCCTTTCATTTGTCTCCATTGTTTCTCACGGAGCTGAAAATGATTGGGGGAGGAAAAAGCCACAAAAGACAATGACATAAACATTTTATGACTGCAGAGAGTCTCATTTGCAGCCCAGTTATGGGGGAGAAAAAAATTAGAATATTATATGCTTGGAGTTTCATCTTGATGTTTTCAAGCTGGTCCAGAATTTGCAGATTTACCCATGAAATCTTTTAGGTTCAGAATAATGCTGACACGACAACAGAGGAGGGTGACGGAGAACAGCTACCACTGTGGGGGTGGGGGGGGGGGGGGGGCGAACACGTAGAACTGACGTACTGACGCGAAGCATAAGCAGAGCTTTCAAAAAGTATCTGATTCAAATTGGCCTTCAAATCAACCCTGTTATCGTCTGTCGACGCAGCGTTTGTGCTACTAAACAGCGCTCACACTTTTGCATGGGGGAAGTATGAAATCTCGATACAGCTCATTCAGACGTTCCCGGTGAGTCACAACTCAGGAATTCCCCATTCGCTGCTGCTGCTCACTGACAAACAGAAAGGTGGAATCAGAACATTTTCCATACGTTTCAGTGGAACCGAGTTTAGACAGAGAGATGCCAAGACTTTTCTAGTCCAACACAAGGCCCAGTCAGAGCCGCTAACAGGAGGAGGACATGTAAAACTGATGGCCAGATGAGGCTTTGGGCCTTCTGAGGGTGCCAGCGATGTTGGTGGACCAGTGTGACCGCCAAAGCTCACTAAACGGCGCTGCCTTGGGATGCGTCTGAACCATCTGATCTGCATGGCGTTGATGTTCAGTCAACAGACGGTGGCTTAGCTCTGGCCGCGGCTCACGCTAACAAAGGCCAGCTTCCACAGGAGGACAGATAGTGGCCAATTGTATTCTGACTAACGTCTGCCTCTTCAGGGCGGCGCATAAATATGTTTTTCAGACATCGCGGCCGTGCCAGAGGTGACATCACACCGTATTTTCTCCTCATATGAGGCCGACTGCTGCAGGATGTTGAAGAGAGTGACATAAAAAGAAGGAAAACACCTCCGCTTGCAAACATGTCGACGCCCTGCATGCGGGTGCCAGCGTGGGTGCCGTTCCTTGTGTGTCACGGGTCGGGGGTTTGATGATGGAGCACGTCTTTCCTCTGTCGCCATGTTAAACAGGGCAGGGGTGACTTACATGAACAGAGCAGACTTTTATGGGACCACTGAGGCATTATTCAAATTTCTGTCTCAAAAAGGTAAAGCAACTCTTATTTCTGAGAAAGTCATCACTGACCACTTGGCGCAGGCCTGACGAGCTTATAAATGACATATATTCTACATTACGTGATAGATATGCCCCTCAGGCCTATTTAAAACCGTGTTCCTTCTCATTTCAACATGGATTCCGCTCTCATGTGATTGGCTCACAGTTGGACTTGAAGCTTTGATGTGATTAAAAAAACCTATGCTGGATTTACATTGTTCATCTGTACAGCTGTTCAAATAACCTTTAACATTGACGGATTAGCAGGTCTAAGCCATACTTAAAAATGATTCTTATTATTAGACCTAACTTTTTGTAGCTCATATATTTTCATAACTGGCTGTTGGCAGCGATTATACACGTTTTTGTTCCATCCATTGAAAGCTTATTTTGCCCAGGCTGCTCGCCGCTGTAATTTATATTTCAGCGCTGACTGCAGATAAAGACAAGGGCCTTTGTGTCTGTGACAGATGGAATGTAACCAGGAATTAACCGAGCCTCAAATGCTCTAATGCAGCTAAATAATGACCCGTGATGATTGCAGTTTGCTTAAGCATTAGATAAAGAGAGATTTGGAGCCCTCGTTTTACGAGACGCTCTTTTGTATCATGCGTGCGACTGTGGAAGTCCCTCCGGCTGAAACAGGAAGCAGGCCGTGGACCTCCACCTTCTCACGTGTAATCAGGGCTCGTCCCCACGGTCGCCGGTGCTCATTGTGGGAAAAAAATCCCCTCCTTACATCCCATCATTTATTTACTAGAGTGTGAAGAAGAGAAAAGATGAGGAGAAGGAGGTGGAGAGGTTTTTCCCTTCTTCTTCTTTGCCTTTCTTCTTCAGCCTCCTGCCGTGTCCTGGAGTGTTTTAAAGAGAGGTGGGTCCAGTCAGACAGGGATGGGCCTGAAAGAGCCATATTGTGAGGTCACATATTTCCCAAATGCAGGCAGGAGACAAACCAGTAGCTGGTGGAATTACCCCCATGAATCATACCCATTGTGATGCCCACCGAGGCTGAGAACATGGAAAGGAATTAGGTAAGAGCCTTATCAGCCTCCTGTTCGGAACTGCTTGGACGCTGAGCAAAAACAACCGGACAGCCATTCCCATCCTTGCTGGTGTGGAGTGTCCGGGATGGTGGAATTCCTCCACTGCCATGTGTTGTTACTTAAGGGTGTGATGCAGCCAAGTTGCTTGTGCACTTTTCCATCCACGCCCGTCCTCCTGTCTGTGCACTTCCTTCCCTCCCATTTACCCAGAGATCTTTGTGGTAGGTCCTGGAGTTCAGGCAATATTAGGTTGCACCTCTTAAAACATGTCAGGCTTTGTGGTGAAAATTAAAGCATGGAAAAATTGTGAAATGTAACATTTTGCTTCAAGCTTTTTTTCCCCCCCTTTTTTCTTTTTCGCAGCATTTAAGCGAAGATGAGACAAATGGAAAAACATTTGACAGCTTTTATCGTGCTGGAGTTTATTTTTCAAGCGCAGTCCCGTTTCTTTCCTCGGGGTCCCTGATAATATATCTTGGGTGGCATCTTGGATTTAAGACGGACCAGCTGTCTCGCCAACAAAGTGAGGAAGACGTGAGAAAGAAAATATTTTTACAGCACAATTTTGGAGGGATTTAATACATTATGCCTTCACCACAACTTTCCATTCGAATCCATTCATAAGTTGCTGTTTTGAAGACAAAAACCCCCCCGAGTCTGTGCTTTGTCATGCAGTCAGACTTTCTTCCACGACTTGACAAATGAAGAGAAACGCATCGTGAACAAAGAAATGTGTTTGTCATTTTTGTCAGAGGATGAAAGAGAGACGTGGAGAGTGAAACCCTGTAATGGGAACCACTCGGCGGTGCAGGCCACGTGTTCTCACTGTGGACGGATCCTCACACAGGCAGCCAGCAGGACAACAAATGGGTCTCCATCCCGAAATGTGCTGTGCAGCCAGCCAGCCTCACATGACTTCATCTAACGTTCCTTTTTTCTTTTTTCTTTCTTCTTCAGCTCTTCAGAAAGGACCGTGATGAATGGTAAACAATCCTCAAGCGTTCTGAGGCGCGTATGCGGTCATGCTCGCGAGGCAGGAAAATGGACTTTGTCAGGAAGTCTCTCGTCAGCATTTTCAGTATATATAATAGTCTTGCTCATTGAGTAAAACGCGATACTAACTAAACTAGATAAATAAAGTAACACGAGTTCCATTTCATTTCAATACAACCAGAAGAATTGAGCAAAACACTGTTCAGCTCTCCAATAGGTTTAAGGATAATCATCCACAATAATCAACTACGTCTACGTCTACGTCTGAAAATGATGTGTCTGATAGTCACATGCAGACAATATTTACTGAAGTGTGGAGATCTATTCTAGATCTTTGTAAAACCCTGAACACCTGTAAAGCACAGCATCTGTGGGTTGTCAAGGAAACGACTGGTTTCAGTAAGAGGCCACTGACTGTGGTTCCAATTCTCCCAGTTCCATTCATAGCTTCTGTCCAGCTGCTGCAGTGTCATGTGATCGCCAAAATAAGAGCATTAACCCTTCGAATCGCCTGAAGGTGTTGGTGTGTGTGACGGGTCTGTTTCCCCTGATGGACTCATGGCCAGGGTGGATGGATGGATGATGGATTATGGATGGATGGATGGATGGATGGATGGATGGATGGATGGATGGATGGATGGATGGATGATGGATGGTGGATGATGGATGGATGGATGGATGGATGGATGGATGGATGGATGGATGGATGATGGATTATGGATGGATGGATGGATGGATGATGGATGGTGGATGATGGATGGATGGATGGATGATGGATTATGGATGGATGGATGGATGGATGATGGATGGTGGATGATGGATGGATGGATGGATGGATGGATGGATGGATGGATGGATGGATGGATGGATGATGGATGGATGGATGGATTATGGATGGATGGATGGATGGATGATGGATGGGTGGATGATGGATGATGGATGATGGATGGATGGATGATGGATTATGGATGGATGGATGGATGGATGGATGGATGGATGATGGATGGTGGAGGATGGATGGATGGATGGATGGATGGATGGATGGATGGATGGATGGATGGATGATGGATTATGGATGGATGGATGGATGGATGATGGATGGTGGATGATGGATGGATGGATGGATGATGGATTATGGATGGATGGATGGATGGATGATGGATGGTGGATGATGGATGGATGGATGGATGGATGGATGGATGGATGGATGGATGGATGGATGGATGGATGGATTATGGATGGATGGATGGATGGATGATGGATGGTGGATGATGGATGATGGATGATGGATGGATGGATGGATGATGGATGGTGGATGATGGATGATGGATGGATGGATGGATGGATGGATGGATGGATGGATGGATGGATGGATGGATGGATGGATGGATGGATGGACGGATGATGGATGGGTGGATGGATGGATGGATGGATGGATCTATGGATGGATGATGGATGGATGGATCTATGGATGGATGATGGATGGATGGATGGATGGATGGATGGATGGATGGATGGATGGATGGATGGATGGATGGGTAGGTGGATGGATGGATGGATGATGGATGGATGGATGATGGATGGATGGATGGGTAGGTGGATGGATGGATGGATGGATGGATGGATGGATGAATTAATTGTTTCAGGTCCTTTCAGACGTTCATTCTTTTACATTCACTTTACTTTTTTGAAAGATTTATCTCATTTAAATACATAACTGATCCAGTACCCAATATAATACTACCTCTGCCTGCCTGCCTGCCTGCCTGCCTGCCTGCCTGCCTGCCTGCCTGCCTGTCTGCCTGCCTGCCTGCCTGTCTGTCTGTCTGTCTGTCTGTCTGTCTGTAAGCAACTAAATCTAAAAGATATATGCAGATTTTTAAAACATTTTCAGGAAATGTTGATAGTGGAACAGATGATTCCATTTTGGAGGTGTTCTGGATTCCACAGGGACTTTTACCTTTGATCTTCCAAATATCAGGCTCCGGGGACTTTGATCACAAAGCAGCCTATTATGATACGTAACCTTTACTACTGCCCGTGCACGTGTGCTGTATTCACAATATCACAATATGTGGGGCAGGTCTGCACCCACTGTCCTTCACTTGTCTTATCTGTGTCATATGCACATAATAATAAATACGACACAACAAGGTCAATTTAAAAATAATAAGGGAAAAAGCTAAAAACAAACAAACAATAAAACATTCATTTTGTTTCTTATGGGTTTGGGTCGTCCCCCCTGCGTGTGGGAAGATCCCTCATCAGCAGGCAGGACAGGGTGTGGGCAGCAATCCCCCCCCCCCCCCCCCCCCCCCCCCCCCCCCCCCATGGTCCCTCCTCCCTTCCTGGGAAGTAGAGGCCAGTGCTGCTGTGAGCTGGTGAGGGCCCCCATGCCTCACAAGGGCACGACACAGGCGCTGAGCGCATACATCCGGGGAGTGAAGGCTTTGTCATAACACAGCTCTCTGCAAAATCAAATAAACACATGGGCTGGGGGGGGGGGGGGGGGGGAGATAAGGAAATGAAGGCAAACAGTGGGAGCAGGTAGGAGGTGGTGGAGAGGGGGAGAAAAGTGTGTGAGGGTGGGAGAAAGGTGGCATATGAAACAGCGACAAGCCCCCCCAAGTTGATTACTATTGAGTAACCCTGAGTCCATTAGCCTAAATAACATCCAGGTGCTGCTGTGGATATGGAGGCTTTTTTTCACCGGGGTGTAAACGACCTGCTCCTTTTCATGCTCCAACACGGGAGGCCGGGAAACAGGCCAGACAAGCATTAGACCTCCTTGGGCTATTCCTCTCGCCTTCTCCCCCTCCATCACCCGAGTCTCTCCGGGAGTCCCGCTGCCCCCCCCCCCACACATGCTCTGTTCCTGCAGCACACTCGGCGTTGCTCGAAAACACTGCTGCTTTCTGATCTGTGTGTGTTTGTGTGCGTTGAACCCGGGTGTCTTCTCTCCATGGGCGAGACCTCCCTCCATTAGACGTTTCAGTTCCCCTGCCACAACTGAGCCGGGGGGCCCCATGAACTCGCATGCTTTCTGTTTCGTTGGTTTAATGAGCGCTAGCAGAAAGAAAGGGAGAAAGAATGCCTGGCAGGGGGAAAAAGGTGAAACCATAGTTCAAAACAGCCACAGAGGATTTATTTGACAGAGGGAGAAAGGCGAGAGAGAGGGGCAGAATCGGGAGACGTTCTGGATGGGAATACAAATATGTGCACATGAAACCACATTACAGCCATGTTACCTCTCATTACCTCCTGATAAGGAGCGCAGCTGGCTGCTGTCTCCCAGTAATGACCTCTATACTACAGATTAGCAGCTGCAGCCAAGCCCAGTTTATTTGGCCATTGGACGCTCAGTCCTCCGGGTCTGTGTCTCCCAACATGCCAAAAACCAGCTTGGTCACTGACACCACATGGCACAGGCCGGGACATCAAGTCCCCTTCACTCTCACTGGAATTCGGAAGTCACGGTAACCAGATTTCAGTAAATTAGTTAGAACATATGATAAGTGCATCCAATGTAAGATCGGAAAAGAATCACTTTCATTTGCAAAGAAAAAGTAGTCTGGCCTGGAAGCTTCCTTTGGAAATACAGACCAATACCAATATTCTGCTACATTGTTGCTCAGCTCACCTCTGTTCACCTTTGACCCCTGTTGCTATGGCGTGGTTCCCTCTATAGTATTAAAGATATTAGGGGAACTTAGTCTTAGATTTGTAATAAATAATAAAGCTTCTAATGTGGCTGCAAAAAACTGACGTAATAGCTGTTCTTCTTAATGATGGATCAAATTTAATCCCATTCACAGACGTCGTAATCCATAACAACATTCTTTAGCTTGTATATAAAATGTTAAAGATTTATCCTCCTTAAAATCTAATTGGTTGAATTTTGTGGAGAGAAAATGCTTTGAAGTTCTATTTGTCCCCTCCTCTCCTCTCCTCTCCTCTCCTCTCCTCTCCTCTCCTCTCCTCTCCTCTCCCCTCCCCTCCCCTCCCCTCCCCTCCCCTCCTCTCCTCTCCTCTCCTCTCCTCTCCTCTCCTCTCCCCTCCCCTCCCCTCCCCTCCCCTCCTCTCCGCTCCCCTCCCCTCCCCTCCCCTCCCCTCCCCTCCCCTCCCCTCCCCTCCTCCTCTCCTCTCCTCTCCTCCTCTCCGCTCCGCTCCCCTCCCCTCCCCTCCCCTCCCCTCCCCTCCCCTCCTCTCCTCTCCTCTCCTCTCCTCTCCTCTCCTCTCCCCTCCCCTCCCCTCCCCTCCCCTCCCCTCCTCTCCTCCCCTCCCCTCCCCTCCTCTCCTCTCCTCTCCTCTCCTCTCCTCTCCTCTCCTCTCCTCTCCTCTCCTCTCCTCTCCCCTCCCCCCCCCCTCCTCTGCAACAGAATTGATTAACAGAAACAATAGTTTATCTCATGCATCGACAAGATTCAAGGTTTTGATTCAGGACTGGAGAAACAGCAGGTCCTGTTTCAGCATGGCAGAAACATGAAGTCATCCTGACACATGGTTTGTAGAAGCACGAGGGTAAACACCCTGCGGAGGACGCAGACCAGCTGAGAGGATGATGACTGTGGTGGAACAATGCGGCGATGATAGCGAAGACATCAGATCATTTTACAGTGAGGACATGATTGGTGGCAAGTGAGCGCACGTGCCAACAGAGTGCAAAACCAAAGCAGAGAGAGGCCGGGAGAGAGAACAAAACTAGGCGAAGACAGAAAACATGAAGCAACAAATGTTCAAGGCATGTAAAGGCCGTCTGCTCTGGAATTGCCAGAAGAGACGTGGGTAAATTGTGGAATAAATGAGCGCATCACAGTCCGCATCACACCATCCGATCTCTCCTTATCACAGCTGGAAAAGGAGTCAGATACAGTGAAAAATAGTCCTCCACCTCAGCTGTCCTTCATGGGATTCTCTGTTATCAGAGACGTCTGACTCCCACCAACCTTCTAATGACATAATCCTGAAGAATTTCAATCCTGGATATCAGACATGGACATGAATCATGTTGCCTCCAGGATCACTGAGCCGATCAGGGAGGTAAAGGCATTGCAGACGGCTCCAGTGACTCTCTCCAGTCCACCTTCTAACAACTGAAGCTGCTCCTCATGTACCGCACGTGAGGCTTTGATAAAAAGTTCATCTGGATTTACTGCTTGTATTCTCACACAGTCCTTCCATGTGGCTACAGCATAAAAAGGACAAACAACATGGATGTGTGGTACATAGAGGAGTCCTGCGTCCTCTGTGGACTCAGGTGATGGTACAAAGTAGAGCGATGCTCAATCACGGCATCATGTTCCATCCTGGGGTATGTGTTCTACATGTCAAAACAAGACCTTCCATCCTAGCAGGTAGTGATCCCACGAGCCTCCTCTTCAGCTCACCACCGTGTTTGCATAGCTCGTTGTTGCTTTTGTCCCTATTGACTCTGTTTTTCTCAAAGGCACTTCACCCCTGGTTGGCCCCCCTCAGCCGTAAAAGGGCTGGATTTCAGCGTGAACCTGGTGTCGTTTTGAGTCAGTTCACCCCTAAGATGTCTGTGAAACATTCACTCATCAGGGATACGAGTGGTTACAGGAGGCCGCATTGGGGACAAACCAGGCAGAAAATCCACTCATGCCTGCGGTGACCATTAGATGTGCTGTTGTGGCATGATACGCAGCTGGGTGGGGTTCGAGGGGTGGAAGACAGAGTTCGAGGTCTCCAGGATTTGCACTGTAAAACGGCCTGACAGGCAGACAAAGCCAAAGCTGTGATCCTTAATCTCCATCCTGACTGTGTGGATGTCATCCATCGGGACTGATCTCATTCATGTTTGCAGGCTTTTACTCTCTGATCCCCATGATCTCGCCCACCACTGTTCGGTAGTGTTGAGCACAATATCAAGCATTGTTGGAGGAGAGTCTGGACGCCGTCCAGCTCCATTTGAACGATAATACACATGTCTAAAGAAGGGTGTATCTCCATTGGTGAGCACACTGAGTGCAGTGTGTGTGTGTGTGTGTGTGTGTATGTAAAGGTGAGCCTGCATCCTGCATGCACATAAGTGTTTTAATCATGTTTCCTTCCAACAATACCTGGAGCCTCTAGAAGAAAAAAATGAATATTTCAGCCATAAATTTATATTTATGAGTATTTAGGCACATATGAGACAACTTCACACACATTATAATAAACGTACGTGCGACATAGAGGGCAAATAAACACACTAGAAATGGCAACAGTCGGCTCATAAAGCTCATAAATTCCCATGAACTGTCACCAGGAGCCACTTTGTAATGTTCCCATTCCATCATCCTTTCCTGGTACTTTGTGATCACCTGAAGGACGAGAATAATGAGAGATGAATGTGTGATGGATTCAGTACTGAGAGAAATTCCCGTTTGGCTTCTTTGGATTATGGTCTTGACATCATTCTTGCAACAGTAGCTGGAATGTTTTCCAACGGACCGGCGGCTGCTCCTACAAATGGCTGCATGCACGTTTAAACAAAGGAAACATGCACATGTATGTAAAAACCTGCAGACTGGACAAATGTATATTATATTTAAGAACACTTGGATGAAATTGTTTTTGTTTCTGTGTGTGTGACATATTTATTAAGAATGAAGTACTAAAGGTTAAGGTGTGTTGTGTTTGCCTTTAAAACTCATAAAATTAATAAATCAACAGGTGCAGCATTTCTAAAATCTGCTACTTGTTCTGTCATTATACCACTTATCTACTTTAAGGTCTTATCCTGTCTAATCCTTTCAAGTCAGATCAAGATCATTAAAAAAAAAACAGTATAAAAGGAATGTAGGTTGCTTTTATACTGATCCATTATTAGAAGGTAGCTTAACTAGATTTATGTGAATTATTAACTTACATAAAGATCCTTTGCTCCCAGCATTCTTTAAAGTAGACATAAAGTTGAAGCAAACTCATTCTGAGAGGAACTCTTTTATGGTGCAGCTGTAAAGCTTCACTGTAAAATCTTCAGTTGCACCGTCGCTCTTTTCCCGATTCTGATGTAGATCAATATTATATTGTTGCAGCATAGTTTTTCTGTTCAGTACAATATGGAAGTTATCTGACCCGAGCAGGTTTTAGTAGCGTTTGTTAAATTAAATGGAACAAATTCTTTGAGACTCCATGTTCATATGGAAGAAGGCCAATCTCAAAGTTAGTCTGCATCCTCTGGTGCCTCATCACATCAGTCTTTTCTCTTCCATGTTGTTAGCATGCATGATGTTCACAAGCTTCTGACTTTATCAAGAACCCAAAAACTTTAACTTTAAACACACAGAAGAGCTTTTAGACCTGCACAATTCTACCAGATTACAAGCAGCAATGCCAAACCATAATCTCCCAATCAGATCATCCTGAGGCTTCCAGAAGAGATGTACCGAATATGGAATTCACATAAAATAACGTCGCGTTTCAGTGCAACACAGACTTTGGGTTGGAGAATGTCACCGTCATGTCTTTCCCACCATCACGAGTCAGAGAGCCAATGAGTGAGGCCTCACTCTGCAAGTGCTCCAGCAAGTAGGAGGAAAACGGATCAGACTGAAAAAACATCTACAAACGTGCATTTTCTTCTCCTGTGCACGGCTAAAATTGACTTTTGTTTGGGTCTTTTGTCTTGTTGCTCCAGGCCATCGTTCTCTGTGTGTATTTCATGATGTAGCCCGTTCCCCATGGCGATGGCTCGGATCTGCTGTGAAAGTCTTGTTTGTTTGCTGGATAGTTTCCTCGCTGATTCCGTGTCTCAGGATGCACTTGCATGTGCAGCATGTTGGATCTGATGAGCCAACTGTGTTGGAAATGGTCCATTTGTGAGCCAAGTCTCTTAAAATGTCATATAATAACATCACCGTGCAGCCAGCATGGCAGCCAATTCTGACTTGATGTAAATGTGCGATCAGGGAGCAAAATTTTAAAATGAGATAGCATCAAGGGGTTTTTTGGATGCTTAAAATTTACTTTGAAAAAAATCCTCCAATTTCCAATGGAAATTACAGCAGTATATTAATGTACTGATTGCAGTGCAGACTGTAATTAAAGCCATGTGTGCCAGGTTTAAGAGGATAAAGTATATAATATAACAAGATATCAGATCACAAATCACAGCCAATTCCACACACACGCACATATATATAGTATGTGTGTGTGTGTGCACATTTATGGAATAATATATAAAATAAACTAATGATAGAAATAAGTATTTTTATAAATAAAAATCAAACGCAGGCGAGTGTCTTTGTGTGTCTTTTTCCGCTGCAGTAAAAGAAGAAGCATCATCATGTTTAAATAGCCCATCATCGTTACCGTAGAAACTCCAGGCTGTTTCATTTCAGTGGGATCGGCCGAATAAATCAGCTCTTGTGGTGTTCTTAAAGGTTTTACTCGGCTCCTTTGATCTGCAGAGCACCTGCATCCGATGTCTCAGGAAAAATCCTTTAAAAGGCGGAGGCGTGTTTACGTGGCAGCCGCGGAGAGCTGCTCTACCATCACTTTGGTCTCTTCAACTTTGTCTGTGAACCACGCGACGTGTGATCAAGCACGAGTGCCCTGGGAGTCACCTGTGAGCACAATAATCATTAAATGATTAAACCATGAAAAGCGGACGCACGGTCTTCTCACGCAGCCTCGATGGAACTCCAGGAGACACCCGTGTTCCATCTGAAAACACATCCAGGATCCTGCTGCATCCTGTTTCTGTGTGTGTGTTTGTGTGTGTGCCCACATGTGTGACACTCTCTGAACTGTACATGTGTGGAGGTGGTGCGGCGGGGGGGGGGGGGGGGGGGGTACCAGACCAAGCTGTTTTGTTTTAATCAGTTTCGCCTGTAATCACACTCGGAGTTGGCAGGCGATGAGACTGGAGATGGGGCTTGATGCAGGTAAAACGACTTCCTGTTCTCGCTGCCTCTCGCTCTCCAGGGGCTGAGTCATGGCTGGGGAGTGAAGATGAGGGGAAATGAGCTCACCGGTGAGCCGGGCGGGCTCCCCGTGGGCCCGTCC